>NW_023493662.1:1387500-1495000 GCF_013265735.2 Oncorhynchus mykiss
AGCTGAGCTGGTTAAACTGTAGTAGGGTCCACATAGATACTAGTCATGCTGGTGTAGTCTATAGCTGAGCTGGTTAAACTGTAGTAGGGTCCACATAGATACTAGTCATGCTGGTGTAGTCTATAGCTGAGCTGGTTAAACTGTAGTAGGGTCCACATAGATACTAGTCATGCTGGTGTAGTCTGTAGCTGAGCTGGTTAAACTGTAGTAGGGTCCACATAGATACTAGTCATGCTGGTGTAGTCTATAGCTGAGCTGGTTAAACTGTAGTAGGGTCCACATAGATACTAGTCATGCTGGTGTAGTCTATAGCTGAGCTGGTTAAACTGTAAACTGATTTGTTATTAATTAAAATTCAATACAATGTTTTAATCCTGTACATTTCCATGAATCATGATGTCTGGTGTTGATGTATATTGGTTGTCATTCAGAACCATTGATATGTTTTCTCAGTTGGTTCTCTGTCTCTATGTAATTCTCCTCAGTATCATAGATCAGCTTGTTGGCTCGGTCCTAATTGATGTGTTCTCTGTCACCTGGAGCTGCATGGAAAATGGTCCAGGAACTAAAGGACAATTCAGGACTAGTCAGCCCACTACAAGCTGGTATCACTTACTTTCTACTAAACTATATGGTCTGGTTTCCCAGACACAGATGAATCCTAGTCCTGGACTAAACAGTATGTTCAATGTAGATGTCCAGGAAACCGGCCCTAAATGTGTCATCTTTCATCCTCCCATACTGCTCAGTCCAGCAACATTAAACCTGTCCAGCAGGTGGTGCTGTTGACCAAACAATAAAACCAGCAGATATCTTGACTTGCCACTCAGTATATCAGTAATGTTCAGAATAGTACTTTAATATCATTGGAGATTGATGGTCTTTTTAATCCACTATCCAGAGTCAGGAACAGATGAAGTTAGGTCTGCTACTGTTCAGTGATTAAATATGATTTATGGTGATGGGAAATAATAAAAAACACTCAACTTCATCTAGTAATAGTTTTCCTTTGTTATTTATTCCAAGGTGTGTCTTTAACTTGTAAATGTATTGTGTGGAGGTGAGCTAGTGGTGTGGCTGATAGAATATAATGAAAAGGGAGGAGGGGAGGGGAAATGGGCAGATATATCAGACAGATGAGGGAGAGAGAGATTTTCATCCAGGAGTTAGTGTCTCTGTTCCAAATAGCTCCCTATTCCCTGCGTAGTGCACTAGGCTTCTTATAACCAGGTCTAAAGTAGTGTTCTAGATGTTAGATGGTTTCTCCCTGTCATCACAACATGACAATATGGTCATGACTTTAGTGGTTTCCTCCCCCTTTGTTTTTAGTGTTATTTTGTTATGTGTGTTGTCAGGGTTGTTCCTCTGTGTTCCTCATTGAAAATCCATTAACAATGAATCACAAACTAATTATATTCCAGTTGTGTTTCGACAACTTGATGTCTGACGTCCCCCAGTTCTGTTCAGACCCATTGAACTGGGTCACATTCTGAATGGTGACTTGTATTGATAGTCCATACTGGACCTGACTGTGGTTAACCAGACTGGAGGGGTTCTGATCACATATTCCCTCATCTACACAACTATACCTGATGTTCTCTCTCTGTGTGTGTCTGTGTCTGTGTGTGTGTGTGTGTGTGTGTGTGTGTGTGTGTAGAAAGCAGACAACCTCAATCTGGTTTCATTCCTGTAGTTATCAGAACACATGGGGTGTGTAACAATTATCTCTCCTTTCTAAGTGTGAACTTGTCCACTTCCCTTCATGGATTTAAAGGAAATGACTGGTTTATGTAAACTCCCTCTACCCCATGTCAACACCAATCCAATGCTTTTACATTTGTGAGGAGTAGAGAAGGAAAGCTACATTTCACAACTCTTAGTACAAACTCAAAACATGAAGCCCTCTCTAAGGAGCCCTCAGAGAGGTGGACATCAGAGAGATGGAGGCAGGCGGCAGGGAACTGTTGTATCTAATGAAGTCCGGTCCATCGTCGTTGATCATGTGGTCAACAGAGGTCTTACCATGACAGAGGCCGACACATTAGTTCACCCCAATCTGAAAAGATCAACTGGCAAATTCCATCATGAGAACATTTCACTAAGAAAAGCGGTAAGTCAGCAGGATGTGCACTATGCTTTACCTTTACAGGAAATGACATATTGTAATGCATGTCAACATGTTCCAGGATTGTTCCAGTAGGATCTATTGACAGTAAACTCTGTTCTACCCTCAGAATAGACAGAAGACCCCATGGTGGTGGTCGTGTGCTGACTGACCAGCAGGAGAGGACAGTGGAGGAAATGGTGAGGGACAGGAATGATATACTGACCAGCAGGAGAGGACAGTGGAGGAAATGGTGAGGGACAGGAATGATATACTGACCAGCAGGAGAGGACAGTGGAGGAAATGGTGAGGGTCAGGAATGATATACTGACCAGCAGGAGAGGACAGTGGAGGAAATGGTGAGGGACAAGAATGATATACTGACCAGCAGGAGAGGACAGTAGAGGAAATGGTGAGGGACAGAAATTATATACTGACCAGCAGGAGTGGACAGTGGAGGAAATGGTGAGGGGAAGTGGAGGAAATGGTGAGGGACAGGAATGATATACTGACCAGCAGGAGAGGACAGTGGAGGAAATGGTGAGGGACAGGAATGATATACTGACCAGCAGGAGAGGACAGTGGAGGAAATGGTGAGGGACAGGAATGATATACTGACCAGCAGGAGAGGACAGTGGAGGAAATGGTGAGGGACAGGAATGATATACTGACCAGCAGGAGTGGACAGTGGAGGAAATGGTGAGGGACAGGAATGATATACTGACCAGCAGGAGAGGACAGTGGAGGAAATGGTGAGGGTCAGGAATTATATACTGACCAGCAGGAGAGGACAGTGGAGGAAATGGTGAGGGACAGGAATGATATACTGACCAGCAGGAGAGGACAGTGGAGGAAATGGTGAGGGACAGGAATGATATACTGACCAGCAGGAGAGGACAGTGGAGGAAATGGTGAGGGACAGGAATGATATACTGACCAGCAGGAGAGGACAGTGGAGGAAATGGTGAGGGACAGGAATGATATACTGACCAGCAGGAGAGGACAGTGGAGGAAATGGTGAGGGACAGGAATGATATTCTGACCAGCAGGAGAGGACAGTGGAGGAAATGGTGAGGGACAGGAATTATATACTGGCCAGCAGGAGAGTAGTACTATATACTGTATACTATTCAGGTACAGCACTATATACTGTATACTATTCAGGTACATCACTATATACTGTATACTATCCAGGTACATCACTATATACTGTATACTATTCAGGTACATCACTATATACTGTATACTATTCAGGTACATCACTATATACTGTATACTATTCAGGTACATCACTATATACTGTATACTATTCAGGTACAGCAATATATACTGTATACTATTCAGGTACATCACTATATACTGTATACTATTCAGGTACATCACTATATACTGTATACTATTCTGGTACATCACTATATACTGTATACTATTCAGGTACATCACTATATACTGTATACTATTCAGGTACATCACTATATACTGTATACTATTCAGGTACATCACTATATACTGTATACTATTCAGGTTCATCACTATATACTGTATACTATTCAGGTACATCACTATATACTGTATACTATTCAGGTACAACACTATATACTGTATACTATTCAGGTACAGGTACAGCACTATATACTGTATACTATTCAGATACATCACTATATACTGTATACTATTCAGGTACATCACTATATACTGTATACTATTCAGGTACATCACTATATACTGTATACTATTCAGGTACATCACTATATACTGTATACTATTCAGGTACATCACTATATACTGTATACTATTCAGGTACATCACTATATACTGTATACTATTCAGGTACATAACTATATACTGTATACTATTCAGGTACATCACTATGTACTGTATACTATTCAGATACATCACTATATACTGTATACTATTCAGGTACATAACTATATACTGTATACTATTCAGGTACAGGTACAACACTATATACTGTATACTATTCTGGTACATCACTATATACTGTATACTATTCAGGTACATCACTGTATACTGTATACTATTCAGGTACATCACTATATACTGTATACTATTCAGAATCATCACTATATACTGTATACTATTCAGGTACAGCACTATATACTGTATACTATTCAGGTACATCACTATATACTGTATACTATTCAGGTACATCACTATATACTGTATACTATTCAGGTTCAGGTACATCACTATATACTGTATACTATTCAGGTACATAACTATATACTGTATACTATTCAGGTACAGGTACAACACTATATACTGTATACTATTCAGGTACATCACTATATACTGTATACTATTCAGGTACAGGTACAACACTATATACTGTATACTATTCAGGTTCAGGTACATCACTATATACTGTATACTATTCAGGTACATAACTATATACTGTATACTATTCAGGTACATCACTATATACTGTATACTATTCAGGTACATCACTATATACTGTATACTATTCAGGTACATCACTATATACTGTATACTATTCAGGTACATCACTATATACTGTATACTATTCAGGTACATCACTATATACTGTATACTATTCAGGTACATCACTATATACTGTATACTATTCAGGTACATCACTATATACTGTATACTATTCAGGTACAGGTACAACACTATACTGTATACTATTCAGGTACATCACTATATACTGTATACTATTCAGGTACATTACTATATACTGTATACTATTCAGGTACATCACTATATACTGTATACTATTCAGGTACAGCACTATATACTGTATACTATTCAGGTACATCACTATATACTGTATACTATTCAGGTACATCACTATATACTGTATACTATTCAGGTACATCACTATATACTGTATACTATTCAGGTACATCACTATATACTGTATACTATTCAGGTACATCACTATATACTGTATACTATTCAGGTACATCACTATATACTGTATACTATTCAGGTACATCACTATATACTGTATACTATTCAGGTACATCACTATATACTGTATACTATTCAGGTACATCACTATATACTGTATACTATTCAGGTACAGGTACAACACTATACTGTATACTATTCAGGTACATCACTATATACTGTATACTATTCAGGTACATTACTATATACTGTATACTATTCAGGTACAGCACTATATACTGTATACTATTCAGGTTCAGGTACATCACTATATACTGTATACTATTCAGGTACATCACTATATACTGTATACTATTCAGGTACAGGTACAACACTATACTGTATACTATTCAGGTACAACACTATATACTGTATACTATTCAGGTACATCACTATATACTGTATACTATTCAGGTACATCACTATATACTGTATACTATTCAGGTACATCACTATATACTGTATACTATTCAGGTACAGGTACAACACTATACTGTATACTATTCAGGTACATCACTATATACTGTATACTATTCAGGTACAGGTACAACACTATACTGTATACTATTCAGGTACAACACTATATACTGTATACTATTCAGATACATCACTATATACTGTATACTATTCAGGTACATCACTATATACTGTATACTATTCAGGTACATCACTATATACTGTATACTATTCAGGTACATCACTATATACTGTATACTATTCAGGTACAACACTATATACTGTATACTATTCAGGTACATCACTATATACTGTATACTATTCAGGTACAACACTATATACTGTATACTATTCAGGTACATCACTATATACTGTATACTATTCAGGTACATCACTATATACTGTATACTATTCAGATACATCACTATATACTGTATACTATTCAGGTACATCACTATATACTGTATACTATTCAGATACATCACTATATACTGTATACTATTCAGGTACATCACTATATACTGTATACTATTCAGGTACATCAAATCAAATCAAATGTATTTATATAGCCCTTCGTACATCAGCTGATATCTCAAAGTGCTGTACAGAAACCCAGCCTAAAACCCCAAACAGCAAGCAATGCAGGTGTAGAAGCACGGTGGCTAGGAAAAACTCCCTAGAAAGGCCAAAACCTAGGAAGAAACCTAGAGAGGAACCAGGCTATGTGGGTTGGCCAGTCCTCTTTTGGCTGCGCCGGGTGGAGATTATAACAGAACATGGCCAAGATGTTCAAATGTTCATAAATGACCAGCATGGTTGAATAATAATAAGGCAGAACAGTTGAAACTGGAGCAGCAGCACAGCCAGGTGGACTGGGGACAGCAAGGAGTCATCATGTCAGGTAGTCCTGGGGCATGGTCCTAGGGCTCAGGTCCTCCGAGAGAGAGAAAGAAAGAGAGAATTAGAGAGAGCATATGTGGGATGGCCAGTCCTCTTCTGGCTGTGCCGGGTGGAGATTATAACAGAACATGGCCAAGATGTTCAAATGTTCATAAATGACCAGCATGGTTGAATAATAATAAGGCAGAACAGTTGAAACTGGAGCAGCAGCACAGCCAGGTGGACTGGGGACAGCAAGGAGTCATCATGTCAGGTAGTCCTGGGGCATGGTCCTAGGGCTCAGGTCCTCCGAGAGAGAGAAAGAGAGAAGGAGAGAATTAGAGAACGCACACTTAGATTCACACAGGACACCGAATAGAACAGGAGAAGTACTCCAGATATAACAAACTGACCCTAGCCCCCCGACACATAAACTACTGCAGCATAAATACTGGAGGCTGAGACAGGAGGGGTCAGGAGACACTGTGGCCCCATCCGAGGACACCCCCGGACAGGGCCAAACAGGAAGGATATAACCCCACCCACTTTGCCAAAGCACAGCCCCCACACCACTAGAGGGATATCTCCAACCACCAACTTACCATCCTGAGACAAGGCTGAGTATAGCCCACAAAGACCTCCGCCACAAAGACCTCCGCCTCCGCCAAGGTACATCACTATATATTGTATACTATTCAGGTACATCACTATATACTGTATACTATTCAGGTACAGCACTATATACTGTATACTATTCAGGTACATCACTATATACTGTATACTATTCAGGTACAACACTATATACTGTATACTATTCAGGTACATCACTATATACTGTATACTATTCAGGTACAGCACTATATACTGTATACTATTCAGGTACATCACTATATACTGTATACTATTCAGTTACATCACTATATACTGTATACTATTCAGGTACATCACTATATACTGTATACTATTCAGGTACAGCACTATATACTGTATACTATTCAGGTACATCACTATATACTGTATACTATTCAGGTACAACACTATATACTGTATACTATTCAGGTACAGCACTATATACTGTATACTATTCAGGTACATCACTATATACTGTATACTACTCAGATACATCACTATATACTGTATACTATTCAGGTATATCACTATATACTGTATACTATTCAGGTACATCACTAGATACTGTATACTATTCAGGTACAGCACTATATACTGTATACTATTCAGGTACATCACTATATACTGTATACTACTCAGGTACATCACTATATACTGTATACTATTCAGGTACATCACTAAATACTGTATACTATTCAGGTTCAGGTAAATCACTATATACTGTATACTATTCAGGTACATCACACTATACTGTATACTATTCAGATACAGCACTATATACTGTATACTATTCAGGTACATCACTATATACTGTATACTATTCAGGTACATCACTATATACTGTATACTATTCAGTTACATCACTATATACTGTATACTATTCAGGTACATCACTATATACTGTATACTATTCAGGTACAGCACTATATACTGTATACTATTCAGGTACATCACTATATACTGTATACTACTCAGATACATCACTATATACTGTATACTATTCAGGTACATCACTATATACTGTATACTATTCAGGTACATCACTAGATACTGTATACTATTCAGGTACAGCACTATATACTGTATACTATTCAGGTACATCACTATATACTGTATACTACTCAGGTACATCACTATATACTGTATACTATTCAGGTACATCACTAGATACTGTATACTATTCAGGTTCAGGTACATCACTATATACTGTATACTATTCAGGTTCAGGTACATCACTATATACTGTATACTATTCAGGTACATCACTAGATACTGTATACTATTCAGGTACAGCACTATATACTGTATACTATTCAGGTACATCACTATATACTGTATACTACTCAGGTACATCACTATATACTGTATACTATTCAGGTACATCACTAAATACTGTATACTATTCAGGTTCAGGTACATCACTATATACTGTATACTATTCAGGTACATCACTATATACTGTATACTATTCAGGTACATCACTAAATACTGTATACTATTCAGGTTCAGGTAAATCACTATATACTGTATACTATTCAGGTACATCACTATATACTGTATACTATTCAGGTACATCACTATATACTGTATACTATTCAGGTTCATCACGACATACTGTATACTATTCAGGTACAGCACTATATACTGTATACTATTCAGGTACATCACTATATACTGTATACTATTCAGATACAGCACTATATACTGTATACTATTCAGGTTCAGCTACATCACTATATACTGTATACTATTCAGGTTCAGGTACATCACTATATACTGTATACTATTCAGGTACATCACTAGATACTGTATACTATTCAGGTACAGCACTATATACTGTATACTATTCAGGTACATCACTATATACTGTATACTATTCAGGTACAGGTACATCACTATATACTGTATACTATTCAGGTACATCACTATATACTGTATACTATTCAGGTACATCACTATATACTGTATACTATTCAGGTACAGCACTATATACTGTATACTATTCAGGTACATCACTATATACTGTATACTATTCAGGTTCAGGTACATCACTATTTACTATTCAGGTACATCACTATATACTGTATACTATTCAGGTACATCACTATATACTGTATACTACTCAGGTACATCACTATATACTGTATACTATTCAGGTACATCACTAAATACTGTATACTATTCAGGTTCAGGTACATCACTATATACTGTATACTATTCAGGTACATCACTATATACTGTATACTATTCAGGTACATCACTAAATACTGTATACTATTCAGGTTCAGGTAAATCACTATATACTGTATACTATTCAGGTACATCACTATATACTGTATACTATTCAGGTACATCACTATATACTGTATACTATTCAGGTACATCACTATATACTGTATACTATTCAGGTACATCACTATATACTGTATACTATTGAGGTACATCACTATATACTGTATACTATTCAGGTACATCACAATATACTGTATACTATTCAGGTACACCACTATATACTGTATACTATTCAGGTACACCACTATATACTGTATACTATTCAGGTACATCACTATATACTGTATACTATTCAGGTACATCACAATATACTGTATACTATTCAGGTACACCACTATATACTGTATACTATTCAGGTACACCACTATATACTGTATACTATTCAGGTACATCACTATATACTGTATACTATTCAGGTACATCACAATATACTGTATACTATTCAGGTTCAGCTACATCACTATATACTGTATACTATTCAGGTACATCACTATATACTGTATACTATTCAGGTACATCACTATATACTGTATACTATTGAGGTACATCACTATATACTGTATACTATTCAGGTACATCACTATATACTGTATACTATTGAGGTACATCACTATATACTGTATTCTATTCAGGTACATCACTATATACTGTATACTATCCAGGTACATCACTATATACTGTATACTATTCAGGTACATCACAATATACTGTATACTATTCAGGTACACCACTATATACTGTATACTATTCAGGTACACCACTATATACTGTATACTATTCAGGTACATCACTATATACTGTATACTATTCAGGTACATCACAATATACTGTATACTATTCAGGTACATCACTATATACTGTTTACTATTCAGGTACATCACTATATACTGTATACTATTCAGGTACATCACTATATACTGTATACTATTCAGGTACATCACTATATACTGTATACTATTCAGGTACATCACTATATACTGTATACTATTCAGGTACATCACTATATACTGTATACTATTCAGGTACATCACTATATACTGTATACTATTCAGGTACATCACTGTATACTGTATACTATTCAGGTACATCACTATATACTGTATACTATTCAGGTACATCACTATATACTGTATACTACTCAGGTACATCACTATATACTGTATACTATTCAGGTACATCACTATATACTGTATACTATTCAGGTTCAGGTACATCACTATATACTGTATACTACTCAGGTTCATCACTATATACTGTATACTATTCAGGTACATCACTATATACTGTATACTATTCAGGTTCATCACTATATACTGTATACTATTCAGGTACATCACTATATACTGTATACTATTCAGGTACATCACTATATACTGTATACTATTCAGGTACATCACTATATACTGTATACTATTCAGGTACAGCACTATATACTGTATACTATTCAGGTTCAGGTACATCACTATATACTGTATACTCTTCAGGTACAGGTACATCACTATATACTATATACTATTCAGGTACATCACTATATACTGTATACTATTCAGGTACATCACTATATACTGTATACTATTCAGGTACATCACTATATACTGTATACTATTCAGGTACATCACTATATACTGTATACTATTCAGGTACATCACTATATACTGTATACTATTCAGGTACATCACTATATACTGTATACTACTCAGGTACATCACTATATACTGTATACTATTCAGGTACATCACTATATACTGTATACTATTCAGGTTCAGGTACATCACTATATACTGTATACTACTCAGGTTCATCACTATATACTGTATACTATTCAGGTACATCACTATATACTGTATACTATTCAGGTTCATCACTATATACTGTATACTATTCAGGTACATCACTATATACTGTATACTATTCAGGTACATCACTATATACTGTATACTATTCAGGTACATCACTATATACTGTATACTATTCAGGTACAGCACTATATACTGTATACTATTCAGGTTCAGGTACATCACTATATACTGTATACTCTTCAGGTACAGGTACATCACTATATACTATATACTATTCAGGTACATCACTATATACTGTATACTATTCAGGTACATCACTATATACTGTATACTATTCAGGTACATCACTATATACTGTATACTATTCAGGTACATCACTATATACTGTTTACTATTCAGGTACATCACTATATACTGTATACTATTCAGGTACATCACTATATACTGTATACTATTCAGGTACATCACTATATACTGTATACTATTCAGGTACATCACTATATACTGTATACTATTCAGGTACATCACTATATACTGTATACTATTCAGGTACATCACTATATACTGTTTACTATTCAGGTACATCACTATATACTGTATACTATTCAGGTACATCACTATATACTGTATACTATTCAGGTACATCACTATATACTGTATACTATTCAGGTACATCACTATATACTGTATACTATTCAGGTACATCACTATATACTGTATACTATTCAGGTACATCACTATATACTGTATACTATTCAGGTACATCACTGTATACTGTATACTATTCAGGTACATCACTATATACTGTATACTATTCAGGTACATCACTATATACTGTATACTACTCAGGTACATCACTATATACTGTATACTATTCAGGTACATCACTATATACTGTATACTATTCAGGTACATCACTGTATACTGTATACTATTCAGGTACATCACTATATACTGTATACTATTCAGGTACATCACTATATACTGTATACTACTCAGGTACATCACTATATACTGTATACTATTCAGGTACATCACTATATACTGTATACTATTCAGGTTCAGGTACATCACTATATACTGTATACTACTCAGGTTCATCACTATATACTGTATACTATTCAGGTACAGGTACATCACTATATACTGTATACTATTCAGGTACATCACTATATACTGTATACTATTCAGGTTCATCACTATATACTGTATACTATTCAGGTACATCACTATATACTGTATACTATTCAGGTACATCACTATATACTGTATACTATTCAGGTACATCACTATATACTGTATACTATTCAGGTTCAGGTACAACACTATATACTATATACTATTCAGGTACATCACTATATACTGTATACTATTCAGGTACATCACTATATACTGTATACTATTCAGGTACATCACTATATACTGTATACTATTCAGGTACATCACTATATACTGTATACTATTCAGGTACATAACTATATACTGTATACTATTCAGGTACAGGTACATCACTATATACTGTATACTATTCAGGTACATCACTATATACTGTATACTATTCAGGTACATCACTATATACTGTATACTATTCAGGTACATAACTATATACTGTATACTATTCAGGTACAGGTACATCACTATATTCTGTATACTATTCAGGTACATCACTATATACTGTATACTATTCAGGTACATCACTATATACTGTATACTATTCAGGTACATCACTATATACTGTATACTATTCAGGTACATCACTATATACTGTATACTATTCAGGTACATCACTATATACTGTATACTATTCAGGTACATCACTATATACTGTATACTATTCAGGTACATCACTATATACTGTATACTATTCAGGTACATCACTATATACTGTATACTATTCAGGTACATCACTATATTCTGTATACTATTCAGGTACATCACTATATACTGTATACTATTCAGGTACATCACTATATACTGTATACTATTCAGGTACATCACTATATACTGTATACTATTCAGGTACATCACTATATACTGTATACTATTCAGGTACATCACTATATACTGTATACTATTATGGTACATCACTATATACTGTATACTATTCAGGTACATCACTATATACTGTATACTATTCAGGTTCATCACTATATACTGTATACTATTCAGGTACATCACTATATACTGTATACTATTCAGGTACAACACTATATACTGTATACTATTCAGGTTCAGGTACATCACTATATACTGTATACTATTCAGGTACATCACTATATACTGTATACTATTCAGGTACAACATGGAGTTAGAACAGCCAGATAGACCAGTGATCCATGAACCTAGAAAGGTCTCATTATCACTAAGAGACCAGTTAAAAGCAGAGATACTGAGGCTAGGGGCCTTAGATATCCTAGACAAAGTAGCAACACTTCCTGCTGCCTACCAGAGGGGAGATATTCAGGGACATAACAGAGGATAAATACTACTCAAAGCTAGACGCCTCATCAGGGTATTGTCAGATCAGTCTAGACAATTAGAGGACAAGGTTTTCTACTTTCAATACTCCTTCTGGTAGGTTCTCATTTAAAAGGCTCCCGTTTGGTCTCACTTCAGCACCACAAGTCTTTCATAGGACAGTCCAACAGATATTTGAGAGTGTGCCAGGCACCACAGTGTCCATTGATGATGTGTTAATATGGAGACAGACTGTGGAAGAACACAACACCAGGTTGAAAACAGCACTTGA
Organism: Oncorhynchus mykiss; assembly: GCF_013265735.2. Classification (NCBI taxonomy): domain Eukaryota; kingdom Metazoa; phylum Chordata; class Actinopteri; order Salmoniformes; family Salmonidae; genus Oncorhynchus; species Oncorhynchus mykiss. The sequence continues at coordinate 1,401,344 of NW_023493662.1, forward strand.
TCTAACCAGAGATAACGGACTAAAGAGAAACACAGACAAATGCCAATTCAGAAAGACACAAATCACCTTCTTGGGTGACAAACTAACATGTGAAGGTGTTCAGATAGACCAGAGCAAAGTGACGCCCATCAAGAACATGCCACCTCCTACCGATCAAGAGGGTGTACAAAGGTTCTTAGATGTGGTTAACTATGTGGGTAAATGTGTAACTAGTCTGTCAACTCCCACGAGTCAGATGAGAAGTGTACTGTGTAAAACTACAGACTGGTGTTGGAACAGTAATCAGCAGAAAGAGTTGGAGCAGCTCAAGGCATTGATCATGTATGATCCAGTACTGAGGTTCTGTGATGCTCAACACCAACATCTCAGCAGATGCCTCTAAAGCAGGTTTAGGTGCTGTGTTGTTACAGCAGTATGATACTAGGTGGTGTCCAGATGCCTCTAAAGCAGGGTTAGGTGCTGTGTTGTTACAGCAGTATGACACTAGGTGGAGTCCAGATGCCTCTAAAGCAGGTTTAGGTGCTGTGTTGTTACAGCAGTATGATACTAGGTGGTGTCCAGATGCCTCTAAAGCAGGTTTAGGTGCTGTGTTGTTACAGCAGTATGATACTAGGTGGTGTCCAGATGCCTCTAAAGCAGGTTTAGGTGCTGTGTTGTTACAGCAGTATGATACTAGGTGGTGTCCAGATGCCTCTAAAGCAGGTTTAGGTGCTGTGTTGTTACAGCAGTATGATACTAGGTGGTGTCCAGATGCCTCTAAAGCAGGTTTAGGTGCTGTGTTGTTACAGCAGTATGATACTAGGTGGTGTCCAGATGCCTCTAAAGCAGGTTTAGGTGCTGTGTTGTTACAGCAGTATGATACTAGATGAAGCCCAGTCACATATGACTCCAGGTCTCTGACAACTTCTGAGTTGAACTATGATCAGATTGACAAAGAGGCATTGACACTGTCATATGCATGTGATAAATTCCATGTGTTTATCTCTGGTAAAACAGTGTGGGCAGAAACAGATGATAAACCTCTGGTTACTATTGTAAAGAAGGTCTAACATTCACACCACCAAGGCTACAGAGACTGTTTCTAAAACTACACAAATATGACTTGCAACTGGAGTACAGACCAGGGAAATAATTGTTAGTGGCAGACACATTGTCCAGAGCTTTTGACAGCTCAGAACCAAAACATGCAGGTGGTCTGTACAAGCTGTACCCTTATGGTAAATACAGGGATGAGATGTCTGTACTGGAGGGAGTTGACCTATACCCTACCATTATGGTAAATACAGGGATGAGATGTCTGTACTGGAGGGAGTTGACCTATACCCTACCATTATGGTCAATACAGGGATGAGATGTCTGTACTGGAGGGAGTTGACCTATACCCTGATATCTGTACTCAGAACCATAACATGCAGGTGGTCTGTACAAGCTATACCCTTACGGTTGATTGTCTGTTTAAGGGTTCGTGAATTACAGAAAAACATGCTGATCAAAATACACCAGGATCATCTAGGGATGGAAAAGTCAAAACGACGTACAGAAGCAGTGTTATTCTGGCCCAAGATGAATGGTGATATAGAGCAGACAGTCAGAGCCTGTGGAACATGCCAGAAATACAGGTCAAAACAAAGCAAAGTGTGAGGACAGACGCTGATCTCATTACCCAGACAACCTGAATGGTGATATAGAGCAGACAGTCAGAGCCTGTGGAACATGCCAGAAATACAGGTCAAAACAAAGCAAAGAGCCAATGAGGGTTGAGGAAGAAGATATATTGGGACCATGTGACCAAGTAGAACTAGATGTCTGTTCTCTGGAGGGAGAGAACCATGTTCTACTGATGGACTCGCATTACCCAGACAGCTTTGCTGAAGGACACTACTGCTAGTCAGCTGATAACTCACATTCAGTCATTCTTTGCTCGTCATGGGGTCTCAGAGGTAGTCCGTACAGACAACACCTCACAGTTCAGCTGATAACTCACATTGAGTCATTCTTTGCTCGTCATGAGGTCTCAGAGGTAGTCCGAACAGACAACACCTCACAGTTCAGCTGATAACAGCTGATAACTCACATTGAGTCATTCTTTGCTCGTCATGAGGTCTCAGAGGTAGTCCGTACAGACAACACCTCCCAATTCAGCTGTTCAGCTTTCAGTGATTTTGATCAGCTGTAGGGGTTCAAGCATGTCCCCTCAAGCCGACCGTACCCACAGTCTAATGGGTTACAGGAGAACGGTGTCAGAACAGTCAAACTACTGCTTAAGAAAGCTCTGGACTCAAAGACAGATCCATATCTAGCTTTGTTAAACTAGAGGGCTCCTCCACTAAAACATGGCCTGTCTCCTGCAGAGCTGTTGTTCAACAGGAAACTCCAAACTAGGTTGTCCTCCTAGAAACAGAGCAGCAGGACGAGGTGATTCTTAACGGAGAGGAAAGAGGGAACAGAAAAGGTACTATGACAAAGGGTCCAAGGTGCTCCGTGATCTCAGTCCAAATGATAGGGGGGGAAATGCATGATGGGAAAACATGGAACGTTGAGGCCTGTGTGGTGAAAACAGTGGCAACCAGGTCACATGATGTAATGACACCTGAGGGAGTTACGTACAGGAGAAATAGGAGACACGTGTTCCATGTACCTGAGTGTGAGGAGACAGACAGGCACTCCTGTATCAGACCCACAAGGGCAGCCTGTTGTAATGAGACGGTCAGGTAGAGAAGCCCAGACACTCCTGTGTCAGACCCACCAGGGCAGCCTGTTGTAATGAGATGGTCAGGTAGAGAAGCCCAGACACTCCTGTGTCAGACCCACCAGGGCAGCCTGTTGTAATGAGACGGTCAGGTAGAGAAGCCCAGACACTCCTGTGTCAGACCCACCAGGGCAGCCTGTTGTAATGAGAGGGTCAGGTAGAGAAGCCCAGACACTCCTGTATCAGACCCACCAGGGCAGCCTGTTGTAATGAGACGGGCAGGTAGAGAAGCCCAGACACTCCTGTGTCAGACCCACCAGGGCAGCCTGTTGTAATGAGACCGTCAGGTAGAGAAGCCCAGACACTCCTGTGTCAGACCCACCAGGGCAGCCTGTTGTAATGAGACGGTCAGGTAGAGAAGCCCAGACACTCCTGTGTCAGACCCACCAGGGCAGCCTGTTGTAATGAGACGGTCAGGTAGAGAAGCCCAGACACTCCTGTGTCAGACCCACCAGGGCAGCCTGTTGTAATGAGACGGTCAGGTAGAGAAGCCCAGACACTCCTGTATCAGACCCACCAGGGCAGCCTGTTGTAATGAGACGGTCAGGTAGAGAAGCCCAGACACTCCTGTGTCAGACCCACCAGGGCAGCCTGTTGTAATGAGACGGTCAGGTAGAGAAGCCCAGACACTCCTGTGTCAGACCCACCAGGGCAGCCTGTTGTAATGAGACGGTCAGGTAGAGAAGCCCAGACACTCCTGTGTCAGACCCACCAGGGCAGCCTGTTGTAATGAGACGGTCAGGTAGAGAAGCCCAGACACTCCTGTGTCAGACCCACCAGGGCAGCCTGTTGTAATGAGACGGTCAGGTAGAGAAGCCCAGACACTCCTGTGTCAGACCCACCAGGGCAGCCTGTTGTAATGAGACGGTCAGGTAGAGAAGCCCAGACACTCCTGTGTCAGACCCACCAGGGCAGCCTGTTGTAATGAGACCGTCAGGTAGAGAAGCCCAGACACTCCTGTGTCAGACCCACCAGGGCAGCCTGTTGTAATGAGACGGTCAGGTAGAGAAGCCCAGACACTCCTGTGTCAGACCCACCAGGGCAGCCTGTTGTAATGAGACGGTCAGGTAGAGAAGCCCAGACACTCCTGTATCAGACCCACCAGGGCAGCCTGTTGTAATGAGACCGTCAGGTAGAGAAGCCCAGACACTCCTGTATCAGACCCACCAGGGCAGCCTGTTGTAATGAGACCGTCAGGTAGAGAAGCCCAGACACTCCTGTGTCAGACCCACCAGGGCAGCCTGTTGTAATGAGACGGTCAGGTAGAGAAGCCCAGACACTCCTGTGTCAGACCCACCAGGGCAGCCTGTTGTAATGAGACGGTCAGGTAGAGAAGCCCAGACACTCCTGTGTCAGACCCACCAGGGCAGCCTGTTGTAATTAGACGGTCAGGTAGAGAAGCCCAGACACTCCTGTGTCAGACCCACCAGGGCAGCCTGTTGTAATGAGACGGTCAGGTAGAGAAGCCCAGACACTCCTGTGTCAGACCCACCAGGGCAGCCTGTTGTAATGAGACGGTCAGGTAGAGAAGCCCAGACACTCCTGTGTCAGACCCACCAGGGCAGCCTGTTGTAATGAGACGGTCAGGTAGAGAAGCCCAGACACTCCTGTGTCAGACCCACCAGGGCAGCCTGTTGTAATGAGACGGTCAGGTAGAGAAGCCCAGACACTCCTGTGTCAGACCCACCAGGGCAGCCTGTTGTAATGAGACGGTCAGGTAGAGAAGCCAGACACTCCTGTATCAGACCCACCAGGGCAGCCTGTTGTAATGAGACGGTCAGGTAGAGAAGCCCAGACACTCCTGTGTCAGACCCACCAGGGCAGCCTGTTGTAATGAGACGGTCAGGTAGAGAAGCCCAGACACTCCTGTATCAGACCCACCAGGGCAGCCTGTTGTAATGAGACCGTCAGGTAGAGAAGCCCAGACACTCCTGTATCAGACCCACCAGGGCAGCCTGTTGTAATGAGACCGTCAGGTAGAGAAGCCCAGACACTCCTGTATCAGACCCACCAGGGCAGCCTGTTGTAATGAGACCGTCAGGTAGAGAAGCCCAGACACTCCTGTATCAGACCCACCAGGGCAGCCTGTTGTAATGAGACCGTCAGGTAGAGAAGCCCAGACACTCCTGTGTCAGACCCACCAGGGCAGCCTGTTGTAATGAGACGGTCAGGTAGAGAAGCCCAGACACTCCTGTATCAGACCCACCAGGGCAGCCTGTTGTAATGAGACGGTCAGGTAGAGAAGCCCAGACACTCCTGTATCAGACCCACCAGGGCAGCCTGTTGTAATGAGACCGTCAGGTAGAGAAGCCCAGACACTCCTGTGTCAGACCCACCAGGGCAGCCTGTTGTAATGAGACGGTCAGGTAGAGAAGCCAGACACTCCTGTATCAGACCCACCAGGGCAGCCTGTTGTAATGAGACGGTCAGGTAGAGAAGCCCAGACACTCCTGTGTCAGACCCACCAGGGCAGCCTGTTGTAATGAGACGGTCAGGTAGAGAAGCCAGACACTCCTGTATCAGACCCACCAGGGCAGCCTGTTGTAATGAGACGGTCAGGTAGAGAAGCCCAGACACTCCTGTGTCAGACCCACCAGGGCAGCCTGTTGTAATGAGACGGTCAGGTAGAGAAGCCCAGACACTCCTGTATCAGACCCACCAGGGCAGCCTGTTGTAATGAGACCGTCAGGTAGAGAAGCCCAGACACTCCTGTATCAGACCCACCAGGGCAGCCTGTTGTAATGAGACGGTCAGGTAGAGAAGCCCAGACACTCCTGTATCAGACCCACCAGGGCAGCCTGTTATAATGAGACGGTCAGGTAGAGAAGCCCAGACACTCCTGTGTCAGACCCACCAGGGCAGCCTGTTGTAATGAGACGGTCAGGTAGAGAAGCCCAGACACTCCTGTGTCAGACCCACCAGGGCAGCCTGTTGTAATGAGACGGTCAGGTAGAGAAGCCCAGACACTCCTGTGTCAGACCCACCAGGGCAGCCTGTTGTAATGAGACGGTCAGGTAGAGAAGCCCAGACACTCCTGTATCAGACCCACCAGGGCAGCCTGTTGTAATGAGACGGTCAGGTAGAGAAGCCCAGACACTCCTGTGTCAGACCCACCAGGGCAGCCTGTTGTAATGAGACGGTCAGGTAGAGAAGCCAGACACTCCTGTATCAGACCCACCAGGGCAGCCTGTTGTAATGAGACGGTCAGGTAGAGAAGCCCAGACACTCCTGTGTCAGACCCACCAGGGCAGCCTGTTGTAATGAGACGGTCAGGTAGAGAAGCCCAGACACTCCTGTATCAGACCCACCAGGGCAGCCTGTTGTAATGAGACCGTCAGGTAGAGAAGCCCAGACACTCCTGTATCAGACCCACCAGGGCAGCCTGTTGTAATGAGACCGTCAGGTAGAGAAGCCCAGACACTCCTGTATCAGACCCACCAGGGCAGCCTGTTGTAATGAGACCGTCAGGTAGAGAAGCCCAGACACTCCTGTGTCAGACCCACCAGGGCAGCCTGTTGTAATGAGACGGTCAGGTAGAGAAGCCCAGACACTCCTGTGTCAGACCCACCAGGGCAGCCTGTTGTAATGAGACGGTCAGGTAGAGAAGCCCAGACACTCCTGTATCAGACCCACCAGGGCAGCCTGTTGTAATGAGACCGTCAGGTAGAGAAGCCCAGACACTCCTGTATCAGACCCACCAGGGCAGCCTGTTGTAATGAGACGGTCAGGTAGAGAAGCCCAGACACTCCTGTATCAGACCCACCAGGGCAGCCTGTTGTAATGAGACCGTCAGGTAGAGAAGCCCAGACACTCCTGTGTCAGACCCACCAGGGCAGCCTGTTGTAATGAGACGGTCAGGTAGAGAAGCCCAGACACTCCTGTGTCAGACCCACCAGGGCAGCCTGTTGTAATGAGACGGTCAGGTAGAGAAGCCCAGACACTCCTGTATCAGACCCACCAGGGCAGCCTGTTGTAATGAGACCGTCAGGTAGAGAAGCCCAGACACTCCTGTATCAGACCCACCAGGGCAGCCTGTTGTAATGAGACCGTCAGGTAGAGAAGCCCAGACACTCCTGTATCAGACCCACCAGGGCAGCCTGTTGTAATGAGACCGTCAGGTAGAGAAGCCCAGACACTCCTGTGTCAGACCCACCAGGGCAGCCTGTTGTAATGAGACGGTCAGGTAGAGAAGCCCAGACACTCCTGTATCAGACCCACCAGGGCAGCCTGTTGTAATGAGACGGTCAGGTAGAGAAGCCCAGACACTCCTGTATCAGACCCACCAGGGCAGCCTGTTGTAATGAGACCGTCAGGTAGAGAAGCCCAGACACTCCTGTGTCAGACCCACCAGGGCAGCCTGTTGTAATGAGACGGTCAGGTAGAGAAGCCAGACACTCCTGTATCAGACCCACCAGGGCAGCCTGTTGTAATGAGACGGTCAGGTAGAGAAGCCCAGACACTCCTGTGTCAGACCCACCAGGGCAGCCTGTTGTAATGAGACGGTCAGGTAGAGAAGCCCAGACACTCCTGTGTCAGACCCACCAGGGCAGCCTGTTGTAATGAGACGGTCAGGTAGAGAAGCCCAGACACTCCTGTGTCAGACCCACCAGGGCAGCCTGTTGTAATGAGACGGTCAGGTAGAGAAGCCCAGACACTCCTGTGTCAGACCCACCAGGGCAGCCTGTTGTAATGAGACGGTCAGGTAGAGAAGCCCAGACACTCCTGTGTCAGACCCACCAGGGCAGCCTGTTGTAATGAGACGGTCAGGTAGAGAAGCCCAGACACTCCTGTGTCAGACCCACCAGGGCAGCCTGTTGTAATGAGACGGTCAGGTAGAGAAGCCCAGACACTCCTGTGTCAGACCCACCAGGGCAGCCTGTTGTAATGAGACGGTCAGGTAGAGAAGCCCAGACACTCCTGTGTCAGACCCACCAGGGCAGCCTGTTGTAATGAGACGGTCAGGTAGAGAAGCCCAGACACTCCTGTATCAGACCCACCAGGGCAGCCTGTTGTAATGAGACGGTCAGGTAGAGAAGCCCAGACACTCCTGTGTCAGACCCACCAGGGCAGCCTGTTGTAATGAGACGGTCAGGTAGAGAAGCCAGACACTCCTGTATCAGACCCACCAGGGCAGCCTGTTGTAATGAGACGGTCAGGTAGAGAAGCCCAGACACTCCTGTGTCAGACCCACCAGGGCAGCCTGTTGTAATGAGACGGTCAGGTAGAGAAGCCCAGACACTCCTGTATCAGACCCACCAGGGCAGCCTGTTGTAATGAGACCGTCAGGTAGAGAAGCCCAGACACTCCTGTATCAGACCCACCAGGGCAGCCTGTTGTAATGAGACCGTCAGGTAGAGAAGCCCAGACACTCCTGTATCAGACCCACCAGGGCAGCCTGTTGTAATGAGACCGTCAGGTAGAGAAGCCCAGACACTCCTGTGTCAGACCCACCAGGGCAGCCTGTTGTAATGAGACGGTCAGGTAGAGAAGCCCAGACACTCCTGTGTCAGACCCACCAGGGCAGCCTGTTGTAATGAGACGGTCAGGTAGAGAAGCCCAGACACTCCTGTATCAGACCCACCAGGGCAGCCTGTTGTAATGAGACCGTCAGGTAGAGAAGCCCAGACACTCCTGTATCAGACCCACCAGGGCAGCCTGTTGTAATGAGACGGTCAGGTAGAGAAGCCCAGACACTCCTGTATCAGACCCACCAGGGCAGCCTGTTGTAATGAGACCGTCAGGTAGAGAAGCCCAGACACTCCTGTGTCAGACCCACCAGGGCAGCCTGTTGTAATGAGACGGTCAGGTAGAGAAGCCCAGACACTCCTGTGTCAGACGGTCAGGTAGAGAAGCCCAGACACTCCTGTATCAGACCCACCAGGGCAGCCTGTTGTAATGAGACGGTCAGGTAGAGAAGCCCAGACACTCCTGTATCAGACCCACCAGGGCAGCCTGTTGTAATGAGACCGTCAGGTAGAGAAGCCCAGACACTCCTGTGTCAGACCCACCAGGGCAGCCTGTTGTAATGAGACGGTCAGGTAGAGAAGCCCAGACACTCCTGTATCAGACCCACCAGGGCAGCCTGTTGTAATGAGACAGTCAGGTAGAGAAGCCCAGACACTCCTGTGTCAGACCCACCAGGGCAGCCTGTTGTAATGAGACGGTCAGGTAGAGAAGCCCAGACACTCCTGTATCAGACCCACCAGGGCAGCCTGTTGTAATGAGACCGTCAGGTAGAGAAGCCCAGACACTCCTGTGTCAGACCCACCAGGGCAGCCTGTTGTAATGAGACGGTCAGGTAGAGAAGCCCAGACACTCCTGTATCAGACCCACCAGGGCAGCCTGTTGTAATGAGACCGTCAGGTAGAGAAGCCCAGACACTCCTGTATCAGACCCACCAGGGCAGCCTGTTGTAATGAGACCGTCAGGTAGAGAAGCCCAGACACTCCTGTATCAGACCCACCAGGGCAGCCTGTTGTAATGAGACAGTCAGGTAGAGAAGCCCAGACACTCCTGTGTCAGACCCACCAGGGCAGCCTGTTGTAATGAGACGGTCAGGTAGAGAAGCCCAGACACTCCTGTATCAGACCCACCAGGGCAGCCTGTTGTAATGAGACCGTCAGGTAGAGAAGCCCAGACACTCCTGTATCAGACCCACCAGGGCAGCCTGTTGTAATGAGACGGTCAGGTAGAGAAGCCCAGACACTCCTGTATCAGACCCACCAGGGCAGCCTGTTGTAATGAGACCGTCAGGTAGAGAAGCCCAGACACTCCTGTATCAGACCCACCAGGGCAGCCTGTTGTAATGAGACGGTCAGGTAGAGAAGCCCAGACACTCCTGTATCAGACCCACCAGGGCAGCCTGTTGTAATGAGACGGTCAGGTAGAGAAGCCCAGACACTCCTGTATCAGACCCACCAGGGCAGCCTGTTGTAATGAGACGGTCAGGTAGAGAAGCCCAGACACTCCTGTATCAGACCCACCAGGGCAGCCTGTTGTAATGAGACCGTCAGGTAGAGAAGCCCAGACACTCCTGTATCAGACCCACCAGGGCAGCCTGTTGTAATGAGACCGTCAGGTAGAGAAGCCCAGACACTCCTGTATCAGACCCACCAGGGCAGCCTGTTGTAATGAGACAGTCAGGTAGAGAAGCCCAGACACTCCTGTGTCAGACCCACCAGGGCAGCCTGTTGTAATGAGACGGTCAGGTAGAGAAGCCCAGACACTCCTGTATCAGACCCACCAGGGCAGCCTGTTGTAATGAGACCGTCAGGTAGAGAAGCCCAGACACTCCTGTATCAGACCCACCAGGGCAGCCTGTTGTAATGAGACGGTCAGGTAGAGAAGCCCAGACACTCCTGTATCAGACCCACCAGGGCAGCCTGTTGTAATGAGACCGTCAGGTAGAGAAGCCCAGACACTCCTGTATCAGACCCACCAGGGCAGCCTGTTGTAATGAGACGGTCAGGTAGAGAAGCCCAGACACTCATGTATCAGACCCACCAGGGCAGCCTGTTGTAATGAGACGGTCAGGTAGAGAAGCCCAGACACTCCTGTATCAGACCCACCAGGGCAGCCTGTTGTAATGAGACGGTCAGGTAGAGAAGCCCAGACACTCCTGTATCAGACCCACCAGAAATGTGTTATTGAAATGAAATATGAAATGAAGTGTTCACTATGAAAAGAAGTGTAACCAGCGCAGAGGAGAATGGAAGATCTCAGCTCAGTTCACAATACAATATGGCTCCGGTTAACTTAAATAATGACTTATGTTTAAAATAACAATAGTTTTCTTTAGTATTTCTTAAGGGCTCTAACATTGGAACACAACTATTTGTCTCCCTCTTGCTGTTGCATGCAGTTCCTCTCTCTCTTCATCCATTCCTCTAACCCCTCCCTCCCTCTAACCCCAGCCCTCTGGCAGAACCAGGAAGTCCCTCCCCTTCCCACAAACTCTCTTCTGTGTAAACGAAACTGATCTGAGTCTCTCTGTCGTCTGCCTGTGTGAGAGTGAACAACCGTCCAAATGGCTCAACAGGGAGATCTGCTGGACCAGGACCAGTTCTGTTGTTCTGTCTGTCTGGATCTACTGAAGGAGCCGGTCACCATCCCCTGTGGACACAGTTACTGTAGGAGCTGTATTGAGGGCTGCTGGGATCAGGATGTTCTGAAAGGGGTCTATAGCTGTCCTCAGTGCAGAGAGACCTTCACTCCAAGGCCTAATCTGAGGAAAAATAACATGTTGGCTGAGGTGGTGGAGAAACTGAGGAAGACAGGACTCCAGGCTGCTCCCCCTCCTGCTCTGTGCTATGCTGGACCTGGAGATGTGGCGTGTGATGTCTGCACTGGGACCAGAAAGCAGAAAGCCCTCATGTCCTGTCTGGTGTGTCTGGCCTCTTACTGTGAGACTCACCTCCAATCTCACTATGCATCTCCTGCTTTGAAGAAGCACAAGCTGGTCAAAGCCACCGCACAACTACAGGAGAAGATCTGCTCTCATCATGACAAACTGCTGGAGGTTTACTGTCGTACCGATCAGCAGTGTATCTGTTATCTGTGTACAATAGATGAACATAAAGGCCATGATACAGTGTCAGCTGCAGCAGAGAGGACTGAGAAACAGGTAAGACCAGAACAACTTGTTGGTGACTGTCTGATAAACTAAGAATTAAAGATACAGTAGGAACTAAATCTGTTTGAATATGAGATCATTATATTATATACAATATGAAATGGATCCACAAATATGAACACAAACCTTGAGTATATAGATATGTTAACCCAGATTCTCCAAATGTATCACCATTTTCTAAAATAAAACTCTATTCTCATTCTGAATGGCCTTTTATGAGTCCAAAGTTCAGTCTCAACCCCTTGATACATGTAGGCCTACCATAAAAACTATAATCATTCACATAGCAACATAATATAATATTGTAAAGGGACTTCCTCAGGATTGTAGACCTTCCTCTCTATGGGTCCTATGTCACATTACTATACTATTGATCTACTGGACTAATAAAGCTTGATAGCTCATTGAAGAGTGATTCTCCACAGAGGCAGCTGGGGATGAGTCAGCAGAAGGTCCAGCAGAGATTCCAGGAGAGAGAGAAGGAGCTGAAAGAGCTCCAACAGACTGTGGAGTCTCTCAAGGTGAGTATTGTTGACCAAAGGAGACACACCATTTCACTTCTCTCCTCCAGTCAGAGAGAGAGAGAGAGGGGCCCCTATCCAATCCCACTGACCCCACTGTTGGGAACAGGCTGTCTGGACCCCTTTCAGAGAATAGACAGACTGGTTCATGTAACCGACTGGGCTGCCTCATCACATTACCATGAGTAACCATGACTGACTCATGTCCCCTATACATTAATATGGAACTGTCTCACTCTCAATTCAATTCAAAGGTCTTTATTGGCATGGGAAACATATCTTTACTATGCCAAAGCAAGTGAAGTAGATATTAGATATAGATAATTTGGTCATATTAGATTTGACTTCAGAAGAGTTCCAGGGGGTGTTGAGTGGTGGTGTCCAGTCCTCCCAGGTCGTTGTCATGGTGATGGAGCAGATAGGGTCAAAGTAGTGGAAAGGGTTAGTGGGTTTTTAATGAGTGTAGGTTAGTTGTCATGGTGCAGGAGCAGATAGGGTCAACGTAGTGGAATGTGGTAGTGGGTTTTTAATGAGTGTAGGTTAGTTGTCATGGTGCAGGAGCAGATAGGGTCAACGTAGTGGAATGGGGTAGTGGGTTTTTAATGAGTGTAGGTTAGTTGTCATGGTGCAGGAGCAGATAGGGTCAACGTAGTGGAATGGGGTAGTGGGTTTTTAATGAGTGTAGGTTAGTTGTCATGGTGCAGGAGCAGATAGGGTGAACGTAGTGGAATGGGGTAGTGGGTTTTTAATGAGTGTAGGGTTAGTTGTCATGGTGCAGGAGCAGATAGGGTCAACGTAGTGGAATGGGGTAGTGGGTTTTTAATGAGTGTAGGGTTAGTTGTCATGGTGCAGGAGCAGATAGGGTGAACGTAGTGGAATGGGGTAGTGGGTTTTTAATGAGTGTAGGGTTAGTTGTCATGGTGCAGGAGCAGATAGGGTCAAAGTAGTGGAAAGGGTTAGTGGGTTTTTAATGAGTGTAGGGTTAGTTGTCATGGTGCAGGAGCAGATAGGGTCAACGTAGTGGAATGGGGTAGTGGGTTTTTAATGAGTGTAGGGTTAGTTGTCATGGTGATGGAGCAGATAGGGTCAACGTAGTGGAATGGGGTAGTGGGTTTTTAATGAGTGTAGGTTAGTTGTCATGGTGCAGGAGCAGATAGGGTGAACGTAGTGGAATGGGGTAGTGGGTTTTTAATGAGTGTAGGGTTAGTTGTCATGGTGCAGGAGCAGATAGGGTGAACGTAGTGGAATGGGGTAGTGGGTTTTTAATGAGTGTAGGGTTAGTTGTCATGGTGCAGGAGCAGATAGGGTCAACGTAGTGGAATGGGGTAGTGGGTTTTTAATGAGTGTAGGTTAGTTGTCATGGTGATGGAGCAGATAGGGTCAACGTAGTGGAATGGGGTAGTGGGTTTTTAATGAGTGTAGGGTTAGTTGGAAGGGTGTTACTTAGTATTATCATCATTATATTATTATTAGTATGCGCTGAATACAACAGGTGTTTTTACAGTGAAATATCAAGACTTGCAAGTAATTAAAGAGCAGCAGTAACAATAGTGAGACTAAAATCAGACTATATACAGGTGGGAACCGGTACAGAGTCAATGCACGGGGTCATAGGTTAGTTGAGGTAATATCAAGACTTGCATGTGTTGTGATATTGTTATAAGGATGTTGAAGAGAGGGAAAGATTGAAGTGTCATTGGGGTTGGACGGGGTTGGGGGAGTTTGGAAGGAATTTGGGGGATGGGGGAGGGTCTATTAGAAGTTAGTAGAGGTCTTTTTTATTTTCTCAGAAGTACTGAGTTAGGTAGGAGGATTTAGAGTGGTGTAAACCGTGATTGAACACACTCCAGAACAGTAGGTGGCGCCATGCACTTTTAAAGGTGGTTTGAGGACCTCCATTAGATCATAGAAGAAGAAGTTGGTCTGTGAGGGTTTTGTTGTTCCTGAGGAGGGCTACTATTCTTTTCTCTTTTGGTTTTCAAGTATTTTCAGAATGTATTAAAGCCAAAGCTAAAGCTTCCCTAAACAATTCAATATATCAGTCAATATATTTTCTCTGTGATTTATTTTCTCTCCGTCAACCGTTCCATCGCATCTTAACCGTCTTACCGGGCGGGCACTAGGACCCGGGGGAGGCTGCTGCTGCAGAGGCTGCTGCACCGCTCGTGACTGTCAGTCCTCCTTGTAGCTCATTGGTTAAGCTGTGGCTCGAGACTGTTAACAGTTAACGGACAGGAAACGGCTCTGACAGGACACATTCATGTCGAGGCAGTGATGTGAATGTGTGGTAAGTTAGAATAGAGAGAGAGAGTTTTCACTACTATAGACTTTGGTCATAATCAAAGCTTTGTTAACCAATAGGTTTTTATGTGAGGCTGCCTGTAAGTTACAGTGTAACAGACGTTACTAACGGTAACGGTGTCTTTTAAATTCGACATAAGTTATGTGGCGATGATATCTAGTTAACGTTGTATTTAATGTAGTGTAATGACCTGACTAGATCATAAAGGAACAATTGTCCAGACAGAGGATTGAGTTACGAATTGATGGTTTATTAGCAACTTTACACAGGCTACTGTTTGGCCTTAGCTCACGCCAAATAAATGAAAGATACCCCACAAGCCAATCGGGACCTTCTCTTGTGAAGCCCAGACGTAAGAGAGAGAACAAAGGCTGAACCTTAACTTCCAATGCCCCGCCCCCTCCACGCCACTCCGCCAACCACCAGGATGCCCGGCATCAGAACATCCCAGGCATTCCTGTGATTGGCAGATAGCAGGTTGATTGGCATGTCGGACCCCGCGAACACTGGGAACTGGTAAGTACAACACAACCACCTACTAGCCGAACACATAACACACAGCTGTCTGTGCGGGTCGCTACAGTAGTTTTACTATCTGTGCCAGGCTATAAATGACACAGATAATATCTAGTTAACGTTGTATTTAATGTCGTTTTACTATCTGTGCCAGGCTATAAATGACACAGATAATATCTAGTTAACGTTGTATTTAATGTAGTTTTACTATCTGTGCCAGGCTATAAATGACACAGATAATATCTAGTTAACATTGTATTTAATGTAGTTTTACTATCTGTGCCAGGCTATAAATGACACAGATAATATCTAGTTAACGTTGTATTTAATGTAGTTTTACTATCTGTGCCAGGCTATAAATGACACAGATAATATCTAGTTAACGTTGTATTTAATGTAGTTTTACTATCTGTGCCAGGCTATAAATGACACAGATAATATCTTGTTAATGTTGTATTTAATTGATCACAATAAGTGATATTGCAAAATTTGGAAAAAATCTTAGTTTATCTTTGTCAAACATGAGATGACACAAACACACAGAGACAGTGTTGTGGCAAAGCTACCAGGAAACTATCAATCATGGGAACATTGCTCAGGTTTGAACATCTGACCATGCTGGTGATATTGCAGAGAGAAGGGAGTATCTGAGGAGAATTGTTGTGGTCACATCAATGTTAGGAAGACAGGGACTCTCTTTCCGTGCCAATGATGAATCTAGTGAAAGCACAAATAGAGGGAACTCTCAATAGTAAAACTAAAATAAAACTCAAACAACTTCCTAGATACATCATGCTGAACCGAGTTTACCAAGAACTACGGTATTGATGTCAAAACAGAAGACATGTTGGTGGACAGAAACTTTATTGCCCGGAAAAGAGAGACTGGACGTCCTCCCAAAGATATGCTTGTTGTGGATGACTTCCTGAATGATGATATGATATATATATCTATGATATACCAAGAGGTGTTCTGTACTTGTCTGTCCAGGAGGGAGTAGAGTAGAGCAGGACCAAGAGGTGTTCTGTACCTGTCTGTCCAGGAGGGAGGAGAGTAGAGCAGGACCAAGAGGTGTTCTGTACCTGTCTGTCCAGGAGGGAGGAGAGTAGAGCAGGACCAAGATGTGTTCTGTACCTGTCTGTCCAGGAGGGGGGAGAGTAGAGCAGGACCAAGAGGTGTTCTGTACCTGTCTGTCCAGGAGGGAGGAGAGTAGAGCAGGACCAAGAGGTGTTCTGTACCTGTCTGTTCAGGAGGGAGGAGAGTAGAGCAGGACCAAGAGGTGTTCTGTACCTGTCTGTCCAGGAGGGAGGAGAGTAGAGCAGGACCAAGAGGTGTTCTGTACCTGTCTGTCCAGGAGGGAGGAGAGTAGAGCAGGACCAAGAGGTGTTCTGTACCTGTCTGTCCAGGAGGGAGGACAAGGCCTGGTGGACCTGGAGAGCAGGGTGGCTGAGGTGTAGATAGACTACTGAACCTACTGTCTCACTCTCTCTCTCTCTCTCTCCGTCTCTCTCTCTGTCTCTTTCTCTCTCTCTCTCTTTCTCTGTCTCTCTCTCTCTCTCTCCAGCGCTCTGCACAGTCAGCAGTGGAGGACAGTGATCAGATCTTTACTGAGCTGATCCGCTCCATTGAGAGAAGGAGCTCTGAGGTGAAGGAGCTGATCAGAGCCCAAGAGAAGGCTCAAGTGAGTCAAGCTGAAGGACTCCTGGAGCAACTGAAGCAGGAGATAGCTGAGCTGAGGAAGAGAAGCACTGAGCTGGAGCAGCTCTCACACACAGAGGATCACATCCATTTCCTCCAGGTAACTAAACTGTCTTGTTACATGTGATATGAAATTAACTTCATGTGAAACTATTCATCTCAATCATTATGTTGTCCTGTCTCTCTGTCCGTCCGTCCCTCTCTCTGCCCCTCTCTCTCTGTCCGTCTCTCCCTCTCTCTCTTTCCCTGTCTCTCCCTCTTTCCCTGTCTGTCCCTCTTTCCCTCTCTGTCCCTCTCTCTGTCGGTCTCACCCTCTCTCTGTCTGTCCGTCCCTCTCCCTGTCCGTCCCTCTCCCTCTCTCTCTCTCTGTCCATCCCTCTCTCTCTCTGTCCATCCCTCTCTCTCTCTGTCCATCCCTCCCTCTCTCTGTCCATCCCTCTCTCTCTCTCTGTCCATCCCTCCCTCTCTCTGTCCATCCCTCTCTCTCTCTCTGTCCATCCCTCTCTCTCTCTCTGTCCATCCCTCTCTCTCTCTCTGTCCGTCCCTCTCTCTCTCTCTGTCCGTCCCTCTCTCTCTCTCTGTCCGTCCCCCTCTCTCTCTCTCTGTCCGTCCCTCTCTCTCTCTGTCCGTCCCTCTCTCTCTCTCTCTGTCCGTCCCTCTCTCTCTCTCTGTCCGTCCCTCTCTCTCTCTCTGTCCGTCCCTCTCTCTCTCTGTCCATCCCTCCCTCTCTCTGTCCATCCCTCCCTCTCTCTGTCCGTCCCTCTCTCTCTCGGTCCGTCCCTCTCTCTCTCTGTCCGTCCCTTTCTCTCTCTGTTCGCCCCTCTCTCTCTCTGTCCGTCCCTCTCTCTCTCTCTCTCTGTCCGTCCCTCTATCTCTCTCTCTCTTTCCCTCTCTCTGTCCGTCCCTCTCTCTCTCTCTCTCTGTCCGTCCCTCTCTGCCTCTCTCTCTGTCCGTCCCTCTCTCTCTCTCTCTGTCCCCCCGCCCCTCTCTTTCTGTTCGCCCTTCTCTCTCTCTGTCTGTCCCTCTCTCTCTTTCCGCCCCTTTCTCTCCCTCTCTGTCCGTCCCTCTCTCTCTGTCTCTCTCTCTCTGTCCGTCCCTCTCTCTCTGTCTCTCTCTCTCTGTCCGCCCCTCTCTCTCTCTGTCCGTCCCTCTCTCTATGTCTCTCTCTCTCTCTCTCTCTCTGTCCGTCCCTCTCTGCCTCTCTCTCTGTCCGTCCCTCTCTCTCTCTGTCCGTCCCTCTCTCTCTCTGTCCCCCCGCCACTCTCTCTCTGTCCGTTCCTCTCTCTCTGTCCGTCCCTCTCTCTCTCTGTCCGTCCCTCTCTCTCTCGGTCCGTCCCTCTCTCTCTCTGTCCGTCCCTCTCTCTCTCTGTCCGTCTCTCTCTCTCTCTGTCCGCCCCTCTCTCTCTCTGTCTCTCTCTCTCTGTCTCTCTCTCTCTGTCTCTCTCTCTCTGTCCGCCCCTCTCTCTTTCTGTCTCTCTCTCTCTGTCTCTCTCTCTCTGTCCGCCCCTCTCTCTCTCTGTCTCTCTCTCTCTGTCTCTCTCTCTCTGTCTCTCTCTCTCTGTCCGCCCCTCTCTCTTTCTGTCTCTCTCTCTCTGTCTCTCTCTCTCGGTCCGTCCCTCTCTCTCTCTGTCCGTCCCTCTCTCTCTCTGTCCGTCTCTCTCTCTCTCTGTCCGCCCCTCTCTCTCTCTGTCTCTCTCTCTCTGTCTCTCTCTCTCTGTCTCTCTCTCTCTGTCCGCCCCTCTCTCTTTCTGTCTCTCTCTCTCTGTCTCTCTCTCTCTGTCCGTCCCTCTCTCTCTCTGTCCGTCTCTCTCTCTCTCTGTCCGCCCCTCTCTCTCTCTGTCTCTCTCTCTCTGTCTCTCTCTCTCTGTCTCTCTCTCTCTGTCCGCCCCTCTCTCTTTCTGTCTCTCTCTCTCTGTCTCTCTCTCTCTGTCCGCCCCTCTCTCTCTCTGTCCGCCCCTCTCTGTCTCTGTCCGTCCCTTTCTCTCTCTGTCCGTCCCTCTCGCTCTCTCTCTGTCCGTCCCTCTCTCTCTGTCTGTCCCTCTCTCTCTCTGTCCGTCCCTCTCTCTCTTTCTGTCCGTCCCTCTCTCTCTCTCTGCCCGTCCCTCTCTCTCTCTGTCCGTCCCTCTCTCTCTCTGTCCGTCCCTCTCTCTCTGTGTCCGTCACCTCTATCTGTCTGTCCCTCTCTCTCTCTGTCCGTCCCTCTCTCTCTCTGTCCGTCCCTCTCTCTCTCTGTCCGTCCCTCTCTCTGTGTCCGTCCCTCTCTCTCTGTGTCCGTCCCTCTCTCCCTGTGTCCGTCCCTCTCTCTCTCTGTCCGTCCCTGTCTCTCTCTGTCCGTCCCTGTCTCTCTCTGTCCGTCCCTGTCTCTCTCTGTCCGTCCCTCTCTCTCTCTGTCCGTCCCTCTCTCTCTGTGTCCGTCCCTCTATCTGTCCGTCCCTCTCCCTCTCTGTCCGTCCCTCTCTCTCTGTGTCCGTCCCTCTCTCTCTGTGTCCGTCCCTCTCTCTCTGTGTCCGTCCCTCTCTCTCTGTGTCCGTCCCTCTCTCTCTGTGTCCGTCCCTCTCTCTCTGTGTCCGTCCCTCTCTCTCTCTGTCCGTCCCTCTCTCTCTCTGTTCGTCCCTCTCTCTCTGTGTCCGTCCCTCTATCTGTCCGTCCCTCTCCCTCTCTGTCCGCCCCTCTCTCTCTGTCCGTCCCTCTCCCTCTCTGTCCGTCCCTCTCCCTCTCTGTCCGTCCCTCTCCCTCTCTGTCCGTCCCTCTCTCTCTCTGTCCGTCCCTCTCTCTCTCTGTCCGTCCCTCTCTCTCTGTGTCCGTCACCTCTATCTGTCCGTCCCTCTCTCTCTCTGTCCGTCCCGCTCTCTCTCTGTCCGTCCCTCTCGCTCTCTCTCTGTCCGTCCCTCTCGCTCTCTCTCTGTCCGTCCCTCACTCTCTGTCTGTCCGTCCCTCACTCTCTGTCTGTCCGTCCCTCTCTCTCTGTCTGTCCGTCCCTCTCTCTCTCTCTGTCCGTCCCTCTCTCTCTCTGTCCGTCCCGCTCTCTCTCTGTCCGTCCCTCTCTCTCTGTGTCCGTCCCTCTCTCTCTCTGTCCGTCCCTCTCTCTCTCGGTCGGTCCCTCTCTCTCTCTGTCCGTCCCTCTCTCTCTGTGTCCGTCCCTCTATCTGTCCGTCCCTCTCCCTCTCTGTCCGCCCCTCTCTCTCTGTCCGTCCCTCTCCCTCTCTGTCCGTCCCTCTCCCTCTGTCCGTCCCTCTCCCTCTGTCCGTCCCTCTCCCTCTGTCCGTCCCTCTCCCTCTGTCCGTCTCTCTCCCTCTCTGTCCGTCCCTCTCCCTCTCTGTCCGTCCCTCTCCCTCTCTGTCCGTCCCTCTCTTTCCCTGTCCGTCCCGCTCTCTCTCTGTCCGTCCCTCTCGCTCTCTCTCTGTCCGTCCCTCGCTCTCTGTCTGTCCGTCCCTCTCTCTCTCTCTCTGTCCGTCCCTCTCTCTCTCTCTGTCCGTCCCTCTCTCTCTGTCCGTCCCTCTCTCTCTCTGTCCGTCCCTCTCTCTCTGTGTCCGTCCCTCTCTCTCTGTGTCCGTCCCTCTCTCTCTGTGTCCGTACCTCTCTCTCTGTGTCCGTCCCTCTCTCTCTGTGTCCGTCCCTCTCTCTCTCTGTCTGTCCCTCTCTCTCTGTCCGTCCCTCTCTCTGTCCGTCCCTCTCTCTGTCCGTCCCTCTCTCTCTGTGTCCGTCCCTCTCTCTCTGTGTCCGTCCCTCTCTCTCTGTGTCCGTCCCTCTCTCTCTGTGTCTGTCCCTCTCTCTCTGTGTCCGTCCCTCTCTCTCTGTGTCCGTCCCTCTCTCTCTGTGTCTGTCCCTCTCTCTCTCTGTCCGTCCCTCTATCTCTCTCTGTCCGTCCCTCTATCTGTCCGTCCCTCTCCCTCTCTGTCCGCCCCTCTCTCTCTGTCCGCCCCCCTCTCTCTCTCTCTCTCTCTGTCCGTCTCTCTCTCTCTCTGTCCCCCCGCCCCTCTCTCTCTGTTCGCCCTCTCTCTCTCTCTCTCTCTCTCTCTCTCCAGAGTTATCAGTCTCTCTCTCTCTCTCTCTCTCTCCAGAGTTATCAGTCTCTCTCTCTCTCTCCAGAGTTATCAGTCTCTCTCTCTCTCTCTCCAGAGTTATCAGTCTCTCTCTCTCTCTCTCCAGAGTTATCAGTCTATCTCTCTTTCTCCAGAGTTATGTCTCTCTCTCTCTCTCTCCAGAGTTATGTCTCTCTCTCTCTCTCTCTCTCCAGAGTTATCAGTCTCTCTCTCTCTCTCCAGAGTTATCAGTCTCTCTCTCTCCAGAGTTCAGTCTCTCTCTCTTTCTCTCTCTCTCTCCAGAGTTATCAGTCTCTCTCTCTCTCTCTCTCTCTCTCCAGAGTTATCAGTCTCTCTCTCTCTCTCTCTCCAGAGTTATCAGTCTCTCTCTCTCTCTCTCCAGAGTTATCAGTCTCTCTCTCTCTCTCTCTCTCTCCAGAGTTATCAGTCTCTCTCTCTCTCTCTCTCTCTCTCTGTCTCTCTCTCTCTCCAGAGTTATCAGTCTCTCTCCAGTATCAGTGTATCTTCAGACTTACCCAGCATCGTTGTCCGTCCTCTTCAGTACTTTGGAGATGTGAGTAAGACTGTGTCTGAACTGAGAGAGAAACTAGAAGACTTCCTTAAAGGAGAATGGACCAAGATCTCCACTACAGGTGTGTTGAAAACAATAAGAACATCAACTTTAGACCATTGAAAGTTCCCTACTAGTCATATACATGTGGAATATGGTCTGATGATAACATTCCCTCTCTCTGTCAATGTGTTTGTGTGTCTGTAGTGAATATAGTGGATGTTGTACTGCCTCCAGAGCCCAAGACCAGAGAACAGTTGTTACAATGTGAGTCTCTTTATTGTGAAGTAACTAACAGTCTCTTTTTACTGACACTCCTAACAATCCCTCTAGAAATATATAGCAATAGTAGATCTAATCAAAGACTGGGTATCTATCTGACTCCTCATATTTCTCTGATTTGACCTCTGCTGTGCTCTAATCAAAGACAGGGTAGATACAGTATCTGACTTAACTTATTGTTCTGACTCCCCTCATTGGTCTTTGCTCTTCTCCCAGATTCCTGTCAGCTCACACTGGACCCAAACACAGCACACACACACCTCTCTCTGTCTGAAGGGAACAGAAAGGTGACCTATACAGACCAAGTCCAACCATATCCTGTCCATCCAGACAGATTCACCAACTGGTGTCAGGTTCTGTGTAGAGAGGGTCTGTCTGGACGCTGTTACTGGGAGGTGGAGTGGACTGGTGATGTTGTTACAGCAGTCTCATATAAAGACATCAGCAGAACAGAGAGAGGTAATGATGCTGGATTTGGACTCAATAACAAGTCCTGGAGTTTAGACTGCTCTAGAGGTGGTTATTGGTTCAGTCACAGTAATGTTGAGACTAAAGTATCAGGCCCTCAGTCCTCCAGAGTAGGAGTGTACCTGGATCACAAGGCAGGTACTCTGTCCTTCTACAGTGTCTCTGACACAATGACCCTCCTCCACAGAGTCCAGACCACATTCACTCAGCCCCTCTATCCTGGGTTTTGGCTCGATGGTTCTGCTGAGCTGGTTAAACTGTAAACTGATTTGTTATTAATTAAAATTCAATACAATGTTTTAATCTTGTACATTTCCATGAATCATGATGTCTGGTGTTGATGTATATTGGTTGTCATTCAGAACCATTGATATGTTTTCTCAGTTGGTTCTCTGTCTCTATGTAATTCTCCTCAGTATCATTGATCAGCTTGTTGGCTCGGTCCTAATTGATGTGTTCTCTGTCACCTGGAGCTGCATGGAAAATGGTCCAGGAACTAAAGGACAATTCAGGACTAGTCAGCCCACTACAAGCTGGTATCACTTACTTTCTACTAAACTATATGGTCTGGTTTCCCAGACACAGATGAATCCTAGTCCTGGACTAAACAGTATGTTCAATGTAGATGTCCAGGAAACCGGCCCTAAATGTGTCATCTTTCATCCTCCCATACTGCTCAGTCCAGCAACATTAAACCTGTCCAGCAGGTGGTGCTGTTGACCAAACAATAAAACCAGCAGATATCTTGACTTGCCACTCAGTATATCAGTAATGTTCAGAATAGTACTTTAATATCATTGGAGATTGATGGTCTTTTTAATCCACTATCCAGAGTCAGGAACAGATGAAGTTAGGTCTGCTACTGTTCAGTGATTAAATATGATTTATGGTGATGGGAAATAATAAAAAACACTCAACTTCATCTAGTAATAGTTTTCCTTTGTTATTTATTCCAAGGTGTGTCTTTAACTTGTAAATGTATTGTGTGGAGGTGAGCTAGTGGTGTGGCTGATAGAATAGAATGAAAAGGGAGGAGGGGAGGGGAAATGGGCAGATATATCAGACAGATGAGGGAGAGAGAGATTTTCATCCAGGAGTTAGTGTCTCTGTTCCAAATAGCTCCCTATTCCCTGCGTAGTGCACTAGGCTTCTTATAACCAGGTCTAAAGTAGTGTTCTAGATGTTAGATGGTTTCTCCCTGTCATTACAACATGACAATATGGTCATGACTTTAGTGGTTTCCTCCCCCTTTGTTTTTAGTGTTATTTTGTTATGTGTGTTGTCAGGGTTGTTCCTCTGTGTTCCTCATTGAAAATCCATTAACAATGAATCACAAACTAATTATATTCCAGTTGTGTTTAGACAACTTGATGTCTGACGTCCCCCAGTTCTGTTCAGACCCATTGAACTGGGTCACATTCTGAATGGTGACTTGTATTGATAGTCCATACTGGACCTGACTGTGGTTAACCAGACTGGAGGGGTTCTGATCACATATTCCCTCATCTCCACAACTTCACCTGATGTTCTCTCTCTCTCTCTCTGTGTGTATCAGTGTGTGTGTGTGTGTGTGTGTGTGTCTCTCTCTCTCTGTGTGTGTGTGTGTGTGTCTCTCTCTGTGTGTGTGTGTGTGTGTGTGTCTCTCTCTCTGTGTGTGTGTGTGTGTGTGTCTCTCTCTGTGTGTGTGTGTCTCTGTGTGTGTGTGTGTAGAAAGCAGACAACCTCAATCTGGTTTCATTCCTGTAGTTATCAGAACACATGGGGTGTGTAACAATTATCTCTCCTTTCTAAGTGTGAACTTGTCCACTTCCCTTCATGGATTTAAAGGAAATGACTGGTTTATGTAAACTCCCTCTACCCCATGTCAACACCAATCCAATGCTTTTACATTTGTAAAATATATCCTTCAGGAGGAAGGAGAGATTATTGGGACTCCCCCCATGGAGTGATGATAGAGGGATGTGAAAGAGGAGAGAGGTAATGGTTGTACTCCCCCATGGAGTGATGATAGAGGGATGTGAAAGAGGAGAGAGGTAACGGTTGTACTCCCCCATGGAGTGATGATAGAGGGATGTGAAAGAGGAGAGAGGTAATGGTTGTACTCCCCCATGGAGTGATGATAGAGGGATGTGAAAGAGGAGAGAGGTAATGGTTGTACTCCCCCATGGAGTGATGATAGAGGGATGAGAAAGAGGAGAGAGGTCATGGTTGGACTGGACTTATTTATTCCCTCATTACCGACTTATTCTGTTTCAATAACATAATTACAAAACACAAACTAATTACATTCAATGAATTATTATTGTATTAAAGTAAATCTGAATTAAAATTCACCATAAAATGTACAGTTCATTCCATAGCTTAACATGAGTAATGCTCCCTCCCTCCTATAAGAGTCATTGATGTGTTGGATGAGATGGGACCTGGGGATATTTGTTGGATCCGTCACAGCAAGGGGCAGTAAATCCCTATGGACCTGAAAGGGACTGCAGTGTGTTCCAGTCTCCAGCAGGGGGCAGTAAAACCCTATGGACCTGAAAGGGACGGCAGTGTGCTCCAGTCTCCAGCAGGGGGCAGTAAAACACTATGGACCTGAAAGGGACTGCAGTGTGTTCCAGTCTCCAGCAGGGGACAGTAAAACCCTATGGACCTGAAAGGGACTGCAGTGTGTTCCAGTCTCCAGCAGGGGGCAGTAAAACCCTATGGACCTGAAAGGGACTGCAGTGTGCTCCAGTCTCCAGCAGGGGGCAGTAAAACCCTATGGACCTGAAAGGAACTGCAGTGTGTTCCAGTCTCCAGGAGGGGGCAGTAAAACCCTATGGACCTGAAAGGGACTGCAGTGTGTTCCAGTCTCCAGCAGGGGGCAGTAAAACCCTATGGACCTGAAAGGGACTGCAGTGTGCTCCAGTCTCCAACTGGACATGATTCATAACGTGATTCAAAAACATGTTAAATAAAAAATAAACCAATTTGAATAAACTAAACATGATAATTGTAAATCCACTGTCTTTACTCTCATCACGTATGTTTTATTCAGTCCTATTCTCCATAACCACCACAATGTTCAGGAACTAACTGAAAACATGTACACTTCATTTTAGGTTTAGTAACCCCTTTACTAATTCCTCGTTACCCCTCCACCCCTTTCCTACATTCTAGAAATCTATTTCAGAGTAAAACCACATCAAACGTAAATCTATTTCAGAATAAAACCACATCAAATGTAAATCTATATCAGAATAAAATCACATCTAATTTAAATCAATTTCGGAATCAAACCACAAACAACATCTCATGAGATCAAAACAACAACAAGGCTTTCTGAGTTAACAAGGAGTGTTTGGCCATATAATTTAAATGTGTTCCCTTTAGAATCCCTTCCCCTGGCATTTCACCTAGATTCTTCACCCCAAAATACGTTTTCCTGTGATCCCTGGCCTCTACTAAAACGTTGGGTAAGAAGTGATCTCATACAACATCCTTGACATAGAATCTGTAACCTCTATGAACCACTATCAATCGAACCGAGGCGATACACCAATATGTGACATTTCCTCTCCTGCTGCTCTCAAAAGGATTTTTTGTTGCTCGTTTTGAAAAAGATGCAAACGCATGTATAGCGGCATTTCCTTAGAATGCAGCAGGTTCCAGTCCCACTTTACACTCCCTTCTCCAATGACCAATAGCCCCACCCCTAAAACAGGACTCTGTCTCCCTACGCTGTGATGTCTTTACTCTCCCTTCTCCAATGACCAAATAGCCCCACCCCTAAAACAGGACTCTGTCTCCCTACGCTGTGATGTCTTTACTCTCCCTTCTCCAAGACCAAATAGCCCCACCCCTAAAACAGGACTCTGTCTCCCTACACTGTGGTGTTTTTACACTACATTTCTGTGGTTTACCTTGGCCATTGAAACTATAGTTAGTGACTTTCCTGTGGCCCTATTAACCCCTCACACGTCTGTGAAGTGGGCAAAGTTATATTCCACTCTCAAAACATCTTGCACTATTTTATCCACAGCCACCACAATTGTCGTTTTGATCATAGGTTTCAAACCTGCCATCAAAGCCGAAATACAAATTATATCAATGTCCTCACATACCCAGTCTCTTTGTAGCTAAGTACATCTATTAATTATATCAATGTCCTCACATACCCAGTCTCTTTGTAGCTAAGTACATCTATTAATTATATCAATGTCCTCACATACCCAGTCTCTTTGTAGCTAAGTACATCTATTAATTATATCAATGTCCTCACATACCCAGTCTCTTTGTAGCTAAGTACATCTATTAATTATATATATTATACTCTCTTCTCTGTATACATCAATGAGGTCGCTCTTGCTGCTGGTGAGTCTCTGATCCACCTCTACGCAGACGACACCATTCTGTATACTTCCGGCCCTTCTTTGGACACTGTGTTAACAACCCTCCAGGCAAGCTTCAATGCCATACAACTCTCCTTCCGTGGCCTCCAACTGCTCTTAAATACAAGTAAAACTAAATGCATGCTCTTCAACCGATCACTACCTGCACCTACCCGCCTGTCCAACATCACTACTCTGGACGGCTCTGACTTAGAATACGTGGACAACTACAAATACTTAGGTGTCTGGTTAGACTGTAAACTCTCCTTCCAGACCCATATCAAACATCTCCAATCCAAAGTTAAATCTAGAATTGGCTTCCTATTTCGCAACAAAGCATCCTTCACTCATGCTGCCAAACATACCCTTGTAAAACTGACCATCCTACCAATCCTCGACTTTGGCGATGTAATTTACAAAATAGCCTCCAATACCCTACTCAACAAACTGGATGCAGTCTATCACAGTGCAATCCGTTTTGTCACCAAAGCCCCATACACTACCCACCATTGCGACCTGTACGCTCTCGTTGGCTGGCCCTCGCTTCATACTCGTCGCCAAACCCACTGGCTCCATGTCATCTACAAGACCCTGCTAGGTAAAGTCCCCCCTTATCTCAGCTCGCTGGTCACCATAGCATCTCCCACCTGTAGCACACGCTCCAGCAGGTATATCTCTCTAGTCACCCCCAAAACCAATTCTTTCTTTGGCCGCCTCTCTTTCCAGTTCTCTGCTGCCAATGACTGGAACGAACTACAAAAATCTCTGAAACTGGAAACACTTATCTCCCTCACTAGCTTTAAGCACCAACTGTCAGAGCAGCTCACAGATTACTGCACCTGTACATAGCCCACATATAATTTAGCCCTATCAACTACCTCTTTCCCAACTGTATTTAATTTATTTATTTATTTATTTTGCTCCTTTGCACCCCATTATTTTTATTTCTACTTTGCACATTCTTCCATTGCAAAACTACCATCCCAGTGTTTTACTTGCTATATTGTATTTACCTTGCCACCAAGGCCTTTTTTTGCCTTTACCTCCCTTCTCACCTCATTTGCTCACATTTTATATAGACTTGTTTATACTTTATTATTGACTGTATGTTTGTTTTACTCCATGTGTAACTCTGTGTTGTTGTATCTGTCGAACTGCTTTGCTTTATCTTGGCCAGGTCGCAATTGTAAATGAGAACTTGTTCTCAACTTGCCTACCTGGTTAAATAAAGGTAAAATAAATAAAAATAAATAAATAAATATCAATGTCCTCACATACCCAGTCTCTTTGTAGCTAAGTACATCTATTAATTCCCCATATTCCAGAAGAATTGGTAGAAAGCTCTCGCTTCTTTCAGCGACTCCATGGCTTTATTAAAAACCTCCATCTTACAGGGAGAAACGGGGTCGTTATTATTCCCAAACCTTTCCCTTCTTTAAATAATACACACCTTCTATCAACTATTTTCCAAGGCAGGGCTACCCACTTCCCCGGATAATAATTCATTGGTCACAACACTTAATACCTAGTATTAGAAACTAAACTATAAAGTTTGCAAATGTATTAGTGGAGAATATGGATGACTTAATGTCTTATTCCAGTATTGCACCTTACATATCACTATTATTAATAACCCATGTTACCAAATCATTCACACTTGTCTTCCTATTTCCACATAATCTTTCATAACAGTTCAACTTTTCTGGGTTCCTTCCTGCACATTGCTCAGTCTCCCCTGTCCTTTCCAGGTCCTTTTCTTTTACCTGAGAGGCCACAGAGGGAGTCTCCTTCTCATCTTCCACCTTTGTTTCTCTCTTTATTTCCACCACTCTGGACACCAGGGGGTTTTACCCTCTGGTGCATGGTGGAGGTTTTACCCACTAGTGCATGGTGGGGGTTTTACCCACTGGTGTATGGTGGAGGTTTTACTAACTAGTGCATGGTGGGGGTTTTACCCACTGGTGCATGGTGGAGGTTTTACTAACTAGTGCATGGTGGGGGTTTTACCCACTGGTGTATGGTGGAGGTTTTACCCACTGGTGCATGGTGGGGGTTTTACCCACTGGTGTATGGTGGGGGTTTTACCCACTGGTGTATGGTGGAGGTTTTACTAACTAGTGCATGGTGGGGGTTTTACCCACTGGTGTATGGTGGGGGTTTTACCCACTGGTGTATGGTGGAGGTTTTACCCACTGGTGTATGGTGGGGGTTTTACCCACTGGTGTATGGTGGGGGTTTTACCCACTGGTGTATGGTGGAGGTTTTACCCACTGGTGCATGGTGGGGGTTTTACCCACTGGTGTATGGTGGAGGTTTTACCCACTGGTGTATGGTGGAGGTTTTACTAACTAGTGCATGGTGGGGGTTTTACCCACTGGTGTATGGTGGAGGTTTTACCCACTGGTGTATGGTGGGGGTTTTACCCACTGGTGTATGCTGGAGGTTTTACCCACTGGTGTATGGTGGGGGTTTTACCCACTGGTGTATGGTGGGGGTTTTACCCACTGGTGTATGGTGGAGGTTTTACTAACTAGTGCATGGTGGGGGTTTTACCCACTGGTGTATGGTGGGGGTTTTACCCACTGGTGTATGATGGAGGTTTTACCCACTGGTGTATGGTGGGGGTTTTACCCACTGGTGTATGGTGGAGGTTTTACTAACTAGTGCATGGTGGGGGTTTTACCCACTGGTGCATGGTGGGGGTTTTACCCACTGGTGCATGGTGGAGGTTTTACCCACTGGTGCATGGTGGGGGTTTTACCCACTGGTTTTACCCACTGGTGTATGGTGGGGGTTTTACCCGCTGGTGCATGGTGGGGGTTTTACCCACTGGTGCATGGTGGGGGTTTTACCCACTGGTGCATGGTGGGGGTTTTACCCACTGGTGTATGGTGGAGGTTCTGCCAACCATTCCACCTTCTTCCTGTCTGACTTTTCATTCTTTCTTCAACATTCCTCCAGTTTTCTTTATACTTTCCAACAATCCTTCTGCTTTGAACATTTTTAGCACCTCGTGGTCTCTTTTATTGGGTTTATTTGTCTGTTTATTCCTTTAACTTCCTGAGATATTCCTATTTATTTTGCTCCCTAGTTTCGTTGTATTGTGCTCTTCACTTTATTAAAACCTCTCTGTTTCTCTTGTTGTTATATTTCTCCCTCCTGGTCCAGGGCCAAACCTTCCTAACAGTCCGTTAAGTCCTGGATGTCTTGACCCCACGCTGTTCCCTCCTATTGATATCCACATTACTTTTCTTTCTCTGATTATTGCACTATTGGTTATTGGTTTATTACCCCTGTCTCTAGGTTTTATAATTGTTCTCTCTTATTGAGTATCTGCTTACTTCAAATGTTATTACTTGTATGTTTCTCTGTACTGTATATTCTTCTACCTTGCAGCACAGTATGTAATGTTTAATGGTCTTACTGGTCAATCGCTGATATCGTCATGACATTTATTACCATTTTATTTTGTAGTGTTCATGTATTTTTAATTTATCCTGTTCAAACTTCTAGTATTATATTAGTTCAATGGTTATTCATGTTCCATTCACACTTGCCTCCTTCAGTGTGGGGCTGGGTTTGTCCTCCCTGCCAGGTCACAGTCAAGTGACGGTCCGGGAGAAGTAGTGTGGGACTGGGTGCGTCCTCCCTACCAGGTCACAGTCAAGTGTCGGTCCGGGAGAAGTAGTGTAGGACTGGGTGCATCCTCACTGCCAGGTCACAGTCAAGTGACGTTCCAGGAGAAGTAGTGTGGGACTGGATGTGTCCTCCCTGCCAGGTCACAGTCAAGTGACGGTCCGGAAGAAGTAGTGTGGGACTGGGTGCGTCCTCCCTACCAGGTCACAGTCAAGTGAGGGTCCGGGAGAAGTAGTGTGGGACTGGGTGCGTCCTCCCTGCCAGGTCACAGTCAAGTGACGGTCCGGGAGAAGTAGTGTGGGACTGGGTGTGTCCTCCCTGCCAGGTCACAGTCAAGTGACGGTCCGGGAGAACTAGTGTGGGACTGGGTGCGTCCTCCCTACCAGGTCACAGTCAAGTGACGGTCCGGGAGAAGTAGTGTGGGACTGGGTGCGTCCTCCCTACCAGGTCACAGTCAAGTGACGGTCCAGGAGAAGTAGTGTGGGACTGGGTGCGTCCTCCCTGCCAGGTCACAGTCAAGTGACGGTCCGGGAGAAGTAGTGTGGGACTGGGTGTGTCCTCCCTACCAGGTCACAGTCAAGTGACGGTCCGGGAGAAGTGTGCAACCCCTTCAGCACCAACAGCAGAGAACTTTTACACTCACCTTTACACAACTCTTACGCTTTCCTAAACCACCTGCAAATTCAGCCTTTTTCTGATATACTTCCTCGTCACAGAAAAAAGCGGTATTAAACGGGGTTTTACCTGTCTGAGTAGTCCTTTACTGATTCACTTCCTCAACACAGCCAAGCAGTAACCACAGGGTTTTACCTGTCTGAGTAGTCCTTTACTGATTCACTTCCTCAACACAGCCAAGCAGTAACCACAGGATTTTACCTGTCTGAGTAGTAACCACAGGGTTTTACCTGTCTGAGTAGTAACCTCAAGGTTTTACCTGTCTGAGTAGTAACCACAGGGTTTTACCTGTCTGAGTAGTCCTTTACTGATTCACTTCCTCAACACAGCCAAGCAGTAACCACAGGGTTTTACCTGTCTGAGTAGTAACCACAGGGTTTTACCTGTCTGAGTAGTCCTTTACTGATTCACTTCCTCAACACAGCCAAGCGGTAACAACAGGATATTTGCCTATCTGAGCAGTCCCTAATTGATTCACTTCATCTTCACAATAGGCGGTCAACATAGGTATTTTTGCCTGTCTGATCAGTCCCCTATCAATACACTTCCTAGACACTATAGGGCAGTAACCACAGGTCTTTTTGCCTGTCTGATCAGTCCCCTATCGATACATTTCCTAGACACTATAGGACAGTAACCATAGGTATTTTTGTCTGTCTGATCAGTCCCCTATCGATACATTTCCTAGACACTATAGGACAGTAACCACAGGTCTATTTGCCTGTCTGATCAGTCCCCTATCGATACATGTCCTAGACACTATAGGACAGTAACCACAGGTCTTTAATTTAATTCTATTCCACCATGCAGATGGACAGTTGCCACTCCAAACTGTATGTAACAGAACAGTCAACAGGACAGATGAATGAGATGGAATAAATGCCCCAGATGAATTGAATGACTCACCTGACTCAGACTGATTCAATAAGATGAAAGAACTCAAACAGTTCTAATCAAACAAGTCTGAATAAACTGAATCCGACAACACAATCCTAACTCAAACAGACTGAACAAACAAGTCTGGCCAAACTGAATCAGACAACACAATCCTAACTCAAACAGACTGAACAAACAAGTCTGGCCAAACTGAATCAGACAACACAATCCTAACTCAAACAGACTGAACAAACAAGTCTGGCCAAACTGAATCAGACAACACAATCCTAACTCAAACAGACTGAACAAACAAGTCTGGCCAAACTGAATCAGAGAACACAATCCTAACTCAAACAGACTGAACAAACAAGTCTGGCCAAACTGAATCAGTCAACACAATCCTAACTCAAACAGACTGAACAAACAAGTCTGGCCAAACTGAATCAGAGAACACAATCCTAACTCAAACAGACTGAACAAACAAGTCTGGCCAAACTGAATCAGACAACACAATCCTAACTCAAACAGACTGAACAAACAAGTCTGGCCAAACTGAATCAGACAACACAATCCTAACTCAAACAGACTGAACAAACTGAATCAGACAACACAATCCTAACTCAAACAGACTGAACAGACTGGTCAGATGAACCACCTGAACAAGACAGGTGAATAACTCCACTCAACTGAACCATCCAGAACAGATGAAACACACAACTCCCAATCTGCAGCGGCCACAATAATATTTATTTTATACTTTCATTGTTTCCAAATCTAAGTTCTTTAGATAACTATAGTTCATTATAGAATTATACCATTAAGTACAGATAACTATAGTTCATTATAGAATTATACCATTAAGTACAGATAACTATAGTTCATTATAGAATTATACCAATAAGTACAGATCACTATAGTTCATTATAGAATTATACCATTAAGTACAGA
Organism: Oncorhynchus mykiss; assembly: GCF_013265735.2. Taxonomy (NCBI): domain Eukaryota; kingdom Metazoa; phylum Chordata; class Actinopteri; order Salmoniformes; family Salmonidae; genus Oncorhynchus; species Oncorhynchus mykiss. The sequence goes on from NW_023493662.1 coordinate 1,433,610, forward strand.
TAACTATAGTTCATTATAGAATTATACCATTAAGTACAGATAACTATAGTTCATTATAGAATTATACCATTAAGTACAGATAACTATAGTTCATTATAGAATTATACCAATAAGTACAGATAACTATAGTTCATTATAGAATTATACCATTAAGTACAGATAACTATAGTTCATTATAGAATTATACCAATAAGTACAGATAACTATAGTTCATTATAGAATTATACCATTAAGTACAGATAACTATAGTTCATTATAGAATTATACCATTAAGTACAGATAACTATAGTTCATTATAGAATTATACCAATAAGTACAGATAACTATAGTTCATTATAGAATTATACCAATAAGTACAGATAACTATAGTTCATTATAGAATTATACCATTAAGTACAGATAACTATAGTTCATTATAGAATTATACCATTAAGTACAGATAACTATAGTTCATTATAGAATTATACCATTAAGTACAGATAACTATAGTTCATTATAGAATTATACCATTAAGTACAGATAACTATAGTTCATTATAGAATTATACCATTAAGTACAGATAACTATAGTTCATTATAGAATTATACCATTAAGTACAGATAACTATAGTTCATTATAGAATTATACCATTAAGTACAGATAACTATAGTTCACTATAGAATTATACCATTAAGTACAGACCACTATAGTTCATTATAGAATTATACCATTAAGTACAGATAACTATAGTTCACTATAGAATTATACCATTAAGTACAGACCACTATAGTTCATTATAGAATTATACCATTAAGTACAGATAACTATAGTTCATTATAGAATTATACCATTAAGTACAGATAACTATAGTTCATTATAGAATTATACCATTAAGTACAGACCACTATAGTTCATTATAGAATTATACCATTAAGTACAGACCACTATAGTTCATTATAGAATTATACCATTAAGTACAGATAACTATAGTTCATTATAGAATTATACCATTAAGTACAGACCACTATAGTTCATTATAGAATTATACCATTAAGTACAGACCACTATAGTTCATTATAGAATTATACCAATAAGTACAGATTACTATAGTTCATTATAGAATTATACCATTAAGTACAGATAACTATAGTTCATTATAGAATTATACCATTAAGTACAGACCACTATAGTTCATTATAGAATTATACCATTAAGTACAGACCACTATAGTTCATTATAGAATTATACCAATAAGTACAGATTACTATAGTTCATTATAGAATTATACCATTAAGTACAGATAACTATAGTTCATTATAGAATTATACCAATAAGTACAGATAACTATAGTTCATTATAGAATTATACCAATAACTACAGATAACTATAGTTCATTATAGAATTATACCAATAAGTACAGATAACTATAGTTCATTATAGAATTATACCAATAACTACAGATAACTATAGTTCATTATAGAATTATACCAATAACTACAGATAACTATAGTTCATTATAGAATTATACCAATAAGTACAGATAACTATAGTTCATTATAGAATTATACCAATAAGTACAGATAACTATAGTTCATTATAGAATTATACCAATAAGTACAGATAACTATAGTTCATTATAGAATTATACCAATAAGTACAGATAACTATAGTTCATTATAGAATTATACCAATAAGTACAGATAACTATAGTTCATTATAGAATTATACCAATAAGTACAGATAACTATAGTTCATTATAGAATTATACCAATAACTACAGATAACTATAGTTCACTATATATGGGCCATTATAGGATTAAGTACAGATAACTATAGGTGAACAGATGATCTCAGCATGTGTATTTTCCATCGTGAAGCATGGAGAAGGAGGTGTGATGGTGCTTTGCTGGTGACTGTCAGTGATTTATTTAGAATTCAAGGCACACTTAACCAGCATAGCTACCACAGCATTCTGCAGCGATACGCCATCTCATCTGGTTTGTGCTTAGTGGGACTATCATTTGTTTTTCAGCAGGACAACACCCCTCCAGGCTGTGTAAGGGCTATTTGACCAAGAAGGAGAGTGATGGAGTGCTGCATCAGATGACCTGGCCTCCACTTAATTTGTTGAACACGTTGTTGGTTACTACATGATTCCATATGTGTTATTTCATAGTTTTGATGTCTTCACTATTATTCTACAATGTAGGAAATAGTAAAAATATGCCTTGAATGAGTAGGTGTGTCCAAACTTTTGACTGGAACTGTATGTTAAGGGGATTGTTCACCCCAATAGAAAGGTTCCATTGTGATGTCATTATGGGGTATTGTGATGTCATTATGGAGTATTGTGATGTCATTATGGAGTATTGTGAGGTCAATGTGGAGTATTGTGATGTCATTATGGGGTATGGTGTGTAGATTGAATTGGAACATGATTTATTTAATCCATTGTAGAATGAGGCTGTAACGTGACAAAATGTTTCTGAATGCCCTGTATGTATGTTAATGGAATTTGTTCACCCCAATAGTACAGTTTGTGATGTTTTTCTCCATACCTCTAAATACCATCTTATTAGATGGATCCATTTCCCCCCATTAGTTTGGGATTCAGACCTGCAGTCATCTTGATTTCAGACCACTTTGGAGAAGTGATCCACAGGCAGTAAATCTAATGTAGAATAAATGGAACCTGGATCCATTTCATTCTATTAACATGGTTTATGTGTTATAGCAGTAATGGGGTTAAACTGATATTAAAATGACAACTCCATAGGTGGTACCAGGTCAGGGGAGTTCATCTCTGCTCCCAGCATCCCTGGGACAGTACTGATCAACATAGCTGACCTGATGCAGAGGTGGACCAGTGATGTTTTCCTCTCAGTGGTGAGACTTGCCCTTCCATTTGACACACCTTTACCTGATGAGATCATACAAGACGTTACAGGCTTATTGCATGTGGAAACAGACCTGCGTTAAAATAATGTTGAATACTTAATAAGCAGTGTTTGATTGAGTTTGTTGTAATGGAACCAATAGAAAAGTCCTAAAAGTACAAACAATCCCCGCCCACCTGGAGGACAAAGGAAATGCTCAAAGTGTTGGAAAGATTTCAAATAGTATTTGAATCCAGGGTATTATTTGTTAGAGAACACTGTAGCAAAACATTTAGCAACAGAATTATTTTAGATCAGTTAGTTCCTTCGTGTTTCAGTTCATATTCTTCAGTTTGGTGCCTCGTGGATATGATTCAGGTCTCCGTGGAAACATCAATGAAAATTCACCTATGATTTTTACTCCTCACTTCCCCTACAGGTCCATAGGGGTTTACTTCCCCCTGCTGGAGACTGGAGCACACTGCAGTCCCTTTCAGGTCCATAGGGTTTTACTGCCCCCTGCTGGAGACTGGAGCACACTGCAGTCCCTTTCAGGTCCATAGGGTTTTACTGCCCCCTGCTGGAGACTGGAGCACACTGCAGCCCCTTTCAGGTCCATAGGGTTTTACTGCCCCCTGCTGGAGACTGGAGCACACTGCAGTCCCTTTCAGGTCCATAGGGTTTTACTGCCCCCTGCTGGAGACTGGAGCACACTGCAGCCCCTTTCAGGTCCATAGGGTTTTACTGCCCCCTGCTGGAGACTGGAGCACACTGCAGCCCCTTTCAGGTCCATAGGGGTTTACTGCCCCCTGCTTTAGACTGGAGCACACTGCAGTACCATTCAGGTCCATAGGGGTTTACTGCCCCCTGCTGGAGACTGGAGCACACTGCAGTCGCTTTCTGGTCCATAGGGTTTTACTGCCCCCTGCTAGTAAAGACCAGTATGGACTATCAATACAGGTACTGTATGTAGAACCATAGTAAAGACCAGTATGGACTATCAATACAGGTACTGTATGTAGAACCATAGTAAAGACCAGTATGGACTATCAATACAGGTACTGTATGTAGAACCATAGTAAAGACCAGTATGGACTATCAATACAGATACTGTATGTAGAACCATAGTAAAGACCAGTATGGACTATCAATACAGGTACTGTATGTAGAACCATAGTAAAGACCAGTATGGACTATCAATACAGATACTGTATGTAGAACCATAGTAAAGACCAGTATGGACTATCAATACAGATACTGTATGTAGAACCATAGTAAAGACCAGTATGGACTATCAATACAGATACTGTATGTAGAACCATAGTAAAGACCAGTATGGACTATCAATACAGGTACTGTATGTAGAACCATAGTAAAGACCAGTATGGACTATCAATACAGATACTGTATGTAGAACCATAGTAAAGACCAGTATGGACTATCAATACAGATACTGTATATAAAACCATAGTAAAGACCAGTATGGACTATCAATACAGGTACTGTATGTAGAACCATAGTAAAGACCAGTATGGACTATCAATACAGATACTGTATGTAGAACCATAGTAAAGACCAGTATGGACTATCAATACAGGTACTGTATGTAGAACCATAGTAAAGACCAGTATGGACTATCAATACAGGTACTGTATGTAGAACCATAGTAAAGACCAGTATGGACTATCAATACAGATACTGTATGTAGAACCATAGTAAAGCCCAGTATGGACTATCAATACAAAGTTACCATTTAGAATGAGGCCCAGTTCAATGAGAGGAAGTCTTAACAGAACTGGGGGATGACAGACAGGAAGTGGGGGGGTGGAGATCTACTATATTGTTGTGCCAAACACTAAAGCATGATATTGTAATAAATCTACACCCTATTCCCTACGTAGAACACTACTTTAGACCTGGTCAGAAGCACCGTAGTGCACTACGTAGGGAATAGGGAACCATTTGGAACAGAGACAGTAATTCCCCTGAACATCTTCCTCTTCCTCATCTGGTTTCTTGAACAGCCCTTCACTCCTCCCCTCTTCCTCCCCTCCTCCCTTTTCATTCTATTCTATCAGCCACACCACTAGCTCACCTCCACACAGTACATTTACAAGTTAAAGACACACCTTGGAATAAATAACAAAGGAAAACTATTACTAGATGAAGTTGAGTGTTTTTTATTATTTCCCATCACCATAAATCATATTTAATCACTGAACAGTAGCAGACCTAACTTCATCTGTTCCTGACTCTGGATAGTGGATTAAAAAGACCATCAATCTCCAATGATATTAAAGTACTATTCTGAACATTACTGATATACTGAGTGGCAAGTCAAGATATCTGCTGGTTTTATTGTTTGGTCAACACCACCACCTGCTGGACAGGTTTAATGTTGCTGGACTGAGCAGTATGGGAGGATGAAAGATGACACATTTAGGGCCGGTTTCCTGGACATCTACATTGAACATACTGTTTAGTCCAGGACTAGGATTCATCTGTGTCTGGGAAACCAGACCATATAGTTTAGTAGAAAGTAAGTGATACCAGCTTGCAGTGGGCTGACTAGTCCTGAATTGTCCTTTAGTTCCTGGACCATTTTCCATGCAGCTCCAGGTGACAGAGAACACATCAATTAGGACCGAGCCAACAAGCTGATCAATGATACTGAGGAGAATTACATAGAGACAGAGAACCAACTGAGAAAACATATCAATGGTTCTGAATGACAACCAATATACATCAACACCAGACATCATGATTCATGGAAATGTACAAGATTAAAACATTGTATTGAATTTTAATTAATAACAAATCAGTTTACAGTTTAACCAGTTCAGCTATAGACTACACCAGCATGACCAGTATCTATGTGGACCCTACTACAGTTTAACCAGCTCAGCTATAGACTACACCAGCATGACTAGTATCTATGTGGACCCTACTACAGTTTAACCAGCTCAGCTATAGACTACACCAGCATGACTAGTATCTATGTGGACCCTACTACAGTTTAACCAGCTCAGCTATAGACTACACCAGCATGACTAGTATCTATGTGGACCCTACTACAGTTTAACCAGCTCAGCTATAGACTACACCAGCATGACTAGTATCTATGTGGACCCTACTACAGTTTAACCAGCTCAGTTATAGACTACACCAGCATGACTAGTATCTATGTGGACCCTACTACAGTTTAACCAGTTCAGCTATAGACTACACCAGCATGACTAGTATCTATGTGGACCCTACTACAGTTTAACCAGCTCAGCTATAGACTACACCAGCATGACTAGTATCTATGTGGACCCTACTACAGTTTAACCAGCTCAGCTATAGACTACACCAGCATGACTAGTATCTATGTGGACCCTACTACAGTTTAACCAGCTCAGCTATAGACTACACCAGCATGACTAGTATCTATGTGGACCCTACTACAGTTTAACCAGCTCAGCTATAGCAGTACCATAGAAAATAGAATTGAAACAAAACCCAGGATAGAGGGGCTGAGTGAATGTGGTCTGGACTCTGTGGAGGAGGGTCATTGTGTCAGAGACACTGTAGAAGGACAGAGTACCTGCCTTGTGATCCAGGTACACTCCTACTCTGGAGGACTGAGGGCCTGATACTTTAGTCACAACATTATTGTGTCTGAAACAATAACCACCTCTAGAGCACTTTAAACTCCAGGACTTGTTGTTTCCAAATCCACCATCTGTCCCTGTTCTGCTGATGTCTTTATATGAGACTGCTGTATAAACAACATCACCACTCCACTCCACCTCCCAGTAACAGCGTCCAGACAGACCCTCTCTACACAGAACCTGGTACCAGTTGGTGAATCTGTCTGGATGGTCAGGATATGGTTGGACTTGGCCTGTATTGGTCACCTTTCTGTTCCCTTCAGACAGAGAGAGGAGTGTGCCTGCTGTGTTTGGGTCCATTGTGAGCTGACAGGAATCTGGGAGAAGAGCAGAGACCAATGAGGGGAGTCAGAACAATAAGTTAAGTCAGATACTGTATCTACCCTGTCTTTGATTAGAGCACAGCAGAGATCAAATCAGAGAAATATGAGGAGTCAGATAGATACCCAGTCTTTGATTAGATCTACTATTGCTATATATTTCTAGAGGGATTGTTAGGAGTGTCAGTAAAAAGAGACTGTTAGTTACTTCACAATAAAGAGACTCAAATTGTAACAACTGTTCTCTGGTCTTGGGCTCTGGAGGCAGTACAACATCCACTATATTCACTACAGACACACAAACACATTGACAGAGAGAGGGAATGTTATCATCAGACCATATTCCACATGTATATGACTAGTAGGGAACTTTCAATGGTCTAAAGTTGATGTTCTTATTGTTTTCAACACACCTGTAGTGGAGATCTTGGTCCATTCTCCTTTAAGGAAGTCTTCTAGTTTCTCTCTCAGTTCAGACACAGTCTTACTCACATCTCCAAAGTACTGAAGAGGACGGACAACGATGCTGGGTAAGTCTGAAGATACACTGATACTGGAGAGAGACTGATAACTCTGGAGAGAGAGAGAGAGAGACTGATAACTCTGGACAGAGAGAGGGAGGGAGAGAGAGACTGATACCTCTGGAGAGAGAGAGAGAGAGAGACTGATAACTCTGGAGAGAGAGAGAGACAGAGAGAGAGAGAGACTGATAACTCTGGAGAGAGAGAGAGAGAGAGAGAGAGAGAGAGAGAGAGAGAGAGAGAGACTGATAACTCTGGAGAGAGAGAGAGAGACAGAGAGAGACTGATAACTCTGGAGAGAGAGAGAGAGAGAGAGAGAGAGAGAGAGAGAGAGAGAGACTGATACCTCTGGAGAGAGAGAGAGAGAGAGAGAGAGAGAGACTGATAACTCTGGAGAGAGAGAGAGAGAGACAGAGAGAGAGAGAGACTGATAACTCTGGAGAAAGAGAGGGAGAGAGAGAGAGAGACTGATAACTCTGGACAGAGAGAGAGACACAGAGAGGGGCTGAGAGAGAGCAAGGGACTGAAAGAGAGTTTGAGGGAGAGAGGGAGAGAGAGGGAGGGACAGAGGGGGAGAGAGGGAGTGACAGATATAGCGAGAGAGAGAGAGAGAGAGGGACGGAGAGAGAGAGAGAGAGAGAGAGAGGGACAGACAGAGAGAGAGAGAGGGACGGACGGACAGAGAGAAAGAGAGAGGGACGGACAGAGAGAGAGGGACAAACGGAGACAGAGAGAGAGAGGGACGGTCGGACAGAGAGAGAGAGAGAGGGACGGACAGAGAGAGAGAGACGGACAGAGAGAGAGAGAGAGAGGGACGGACAGAGAGAGAGAGAGGGACGGACAGAGAGAGAGGGACGGACAGAGAGAGAGAGAGAGGGACGGACGGACAGAGAGAGAGGGACGGACAGAGAGAGAGGGACGGACAGAGAGAGAGGGACGGACAGAGAGAGAGAGAGAGGGACGGACGGACAGAGAGAGAGGGACGGACAGAGAGAGAGGGACGGACAGAGAGAGAGAGAGGGACCGACAGAGAGAGAGAGAGGGACGGACAGAGAGAGAGAGAGACGGACAGAGAGAGAGAGAGAGAGGGACGGACAGAGAGAGAGGGAGGGACAGACAGAGAGAGAGGGACGGACAAAGAGAGATGGACGGTCAGAGAGAGAGCGGGACAGACAGGGAGAGAGAGGGATGGACAGAGAGAGAGAGACGGACAGAGAGTGAGGGAAAGACAGAGAGAGAGGGAAAGACAGAGAGAGAGGGACAGACAGAGAGATAGAGGGATGGACAGAGAGAGAGAGACGGACAGAGAGAGAGAGGGACGGACAGAGAGAGAGGGAGAGATGGACGGACAGAGAGAGAGAGAGAGGGACGGACAGAGAGATAGAGGGATGGACAGAGAGAGAGAGACGGACAGAGAGAGAGAGACGGACAGAGAGAGAGAGGGACGGGCAGAGAGAGAGGGAGAGATGGACGGACAGAGAGAGAGAGAGGACAACATAATTATTGAGATGAATAGTTTCACATGAAGTTAATTTCATATCACATGTAACAAGACAGTTTAGTTACCTGGAGGAAATGGATGTGATCCTCTGTGTGTGAGAGCTGCTCCAGCTCAGTGCTTCTCTTCCTCAGCTCAGCTATCTCCTGCTTCAGTTGCTCCAGGAGTCCTTCAGCTTGACTCACTTGAGCCTTCTCTTGGGCTCTGATCAGCTTCTTCACCTCAGAGCTCCTTCTCTCAATGGAGCGGATCAGCTCAGTAAAGATCTGATCACTGTCCTCCACTGCTGACTGTGCAGAGCGCTAGAGAGAGAGAGAGACAGAGAGAGAGAGAGAGAGAGAGAGAGAGAGAGAGAGAGTGTGAGAGAGAGAGAGACAGAGAGAGAGAGAGAGAGAGAGAGAGAGAGGGACAGAGAGAGAGAGACAGAGAGAGAGAGACAGAGAGAGAGAGACAGAGAGAGAGACACAGAGAGAGAGAGATAGAGAGAGAGAGAGAGACAGAGAGAGGGAGAGGGAGAGAGAGAGAGAGAGAGAGAGACAGAGACAGAGAGAGAGAAAGACAGTAGGTTCAGTAGCCTCTCTGCACCTCATTGAGTCAGGTCCACCAGGACTTGTCCTCCCTCCTGGACAGACAGGTACAGAACACCTCTTGGTCCTGCTCTACTCTCCTCCCTCCTGGACAGACATGTACAGAACACCTCTTGGTCCTGCTCTACTCTCCTCCCTCCTGGACAGACAGGTACAAAACACCTCTTGGTCCTGCTCTACTCTCCTCCCTCCTGGACAGACAGGTACAGAACACCTCTTGGTCCTGCTCTACTCTCCTCCCTCCTGGACAGACAGGTACAGAACATATCTTGGTCCTGCTCTACTCTCCTCCCTCCTGGACAGACAGGTACAGAACACCTCTTGGTCCTGCTCTACTCTCCTCCCTCCTGGACAGACAGGTACAGAACACCTCTTGGTCCTGCTCTACTCTCCTCCCTCCTGGATAGACAGGTACAGAACACCTCTTGGTCCTGCTCTACTCTCCCCCCTCCTGGACAGACAGGTACAGAACACCTCTTGATCCTGCTCTACTCTCCTCCCTCCTGGACAGACAGGTACAGAACATCAGCCTCTCTTTTCCGGGCAAGAAAGTTTCTGTCCACCAACATGTCTTCTGTTTTGACATCAATACCGTAGTTCTTGGTAAACTCAGTTCAGCATGATGTATCTAGGAAGTTGTTTGAGTTTTATTTTAGTTTTACTATTGAGAGTTCCCTCTATTTGTGTTTTCACTAGATTCATCATTGGCACGGAAAGAGAGTCCCTGTCTTCCTTACATTGATGTGACCACAACAATTCTCCTCAGATACTCCCTTCTCTCTGCAATATCACCAGCATGGTCAGATGTTCAAAACCTGAGCAATGTTCCCATGATTGATAGTTTCCTGGTAGCTTTGCCACAACACTGTCTCTGTGTGTTTGTGTCATCTCATGTTTGACAAAGATAAAATAAGATTTTTTCCAATTTTTGCAGCCATTACTGACAAAATAGTCAAATGTAATGTTTTTTACGAAAAACTCTACATGGAAAGCAGAAAGCTGTGATCAATTAAATACAACGTTAACTAGATATTATCTGTGTCATTTATAGCCTGGCACAGATAGTAAAACTACATTAAATACAACGTTAACTAGATATTATCTGTGTCATTTATAGCCTGACACAGATAGTAAAACTACTGTAGCGACCCGCACAGACAGCTGTGTGTTATGTGTTCGGCTAGTAGGTGGTTGTGTTGTACTTACCAGTTCCCAGTGTTCGCGGGGTCCGACATGCCAATCAACCTGCTATCTGCCAATCACAGGAATGCCTGGGATGTTCTGATGCCGGGCATCCTGGTGGTTGGCGGAGTGGCGTGGAGGGGGCGGGGCATTGGAAGTTAAGGTTCAGCCTTTGTTCTCTCTCTTACGTCTGGGCTTCACAAGAGAAGGTCCCGATTGGCTTGTGGGGTATCTTTCATTTATTTGGCGTGAGCTAAGGCCAAACAGTAGCCTGTGTAAAGTTGCTAATAAACCGTCAATCCGTAACTCAATCCTCTGTCTGGACAATTGTTCCTTTATGATCTAGTCAGGTCATTACACTACATTAAATACAACGTTAACTAGATATCATCGCCACATAACTTATGTCGAATTTAAAAGACACCGTTACCGTTAGTAACGTCTGTTACACTGTAACTTACAGGCAGCCTCACATAAAAACCTATTGGTTAACAAAGCTTTGATTATGACCAAAGTCTATAGTAGTGAAAACTCTCTCTCTCTATTCTAACTTACCACACATTCACATCACTGCCTCGACATGAATGTGTCCTGTCAGAGCCGTTTCCTGTCCGTTAACTGTTAACAGTCTCGAGCCACAGCTTAACCAATGAGCTACAAGGAGGACTGACAGTCACGAGCGGTGCAGCAGCCTCTGCAGCAGCAGCCTCCCCCGGGTCCTAGTGCCCGCCCGGTAAGACGGTTAAGATGCGATGGAACGGTTGACGGAGAGAAAATAAATCACAGAGAAAATATATTGACTGATATATTGAGTTGTTTAGGGAAGCTTTAGCTTTGGCTTTAATACATTCTGAAAATACTTGAAAACCAAAAGAGAAAAGAATAGTAGCCCTCCTCAAGAACAACAAAACCCTCACAGACCAACTTCTTCTTCTATGATATAATGGAGGTCCTCAAATCTTATTTTAGGGATATGGAGGCGTCTCGTGTGGCCAATAGCCTGGGGAAATGCATAGCGCCAAATTCAAATAATATGCGATAAAACTCAAACTTTCATTAAATCACACATGCAGGGTACTCAATTAAAGCTACACTCGTTGTGAATCCAGCCAACATGTCCGATTTTAAAAATGCTTTTTGGCGAAAGCATGAGAAGCTATTATCTGATAGCATGCACCCCCCCTGAACCACCTGAACGAGATGTAAACAAAAGAATTAGCGTAGCCGGCGCTACACAAAACGCTGAAATAAAATATAAAACATGCCTTACCTTTGACGAGCTTCTTTGTTGGCACTCCAATATGTCCCATAAACATCACAATTGGTCCTTTTTTCGATTAATTCCGTCCATGTATACCCACAATGTCCATTTATAAAGCCCGTTTTGATCCAGAAAAAAATAGCTTTCCAAAACGCGACGTCACTACAAAACATTTCAAAAGTTGCCTATAAACTTTGCCAAAATATTTCAAACTACTTTTGTAATCCAACTTTAGGTATTTTTAAACGTTAATAATCGATCAAATTGTTGACGGGTTGATCTGTATTCAATAACAGCAAGTCAACAATACATGCACGATATTCTCTCTTACATAATCCACAGTGTAACCTCTGCCTCTTCTTCATTTCACCAATTATTAACTTCAACCCAATTCCAAAGACTGGTGACATCCTGTGGAAGTTGTAGGAACTGTAAACTGGGCGCTATCTAATTTCCCTTGACAAAGACAATTCAGGGAACTGCCAGAGGGATTTATTTTTTTCTGAACAGTTTTTCCTTGGGGTTTTGCCTGCTACATAAGTTCTGTTATAGTCACAGACATGATTGAACCCGTTTTAGAAACTTCAGAGTGTTTTCTATCCACACATACTAATCATATGCATATACTGTATTCCTGGCATGAGTAGCAGGAAGTTGAAATTTTGCACGCTTTTTATCAAAAAGTAGAAACCCATCCTTTAAGAGGTGCATAGCGCCACCTACTGGGCTGGAGTGTGTTCAATCACGATTTACACCCCTCTAAATCCTCCTACCTAACTCAGTACTTCTGAGAAAATAAAAGAGTCCTACTAACTTCTAATAGTCCCTCCCCCATCCCCCAAATCCCTTCCAAGTGTAATGTTTACTGTTCATTTCTGATTGTTAATTTCACTTTTGTTTATTGTCTATTTCACTTGCTTTGGCAATGTAAACATATATTTCCATGCCAATAAAGCCCTATGAATTGAATTAAATTGAGAGAGAGACAGTTCCATTTTAATGTATAGGGGACATGAGTCAGTCATGGTTCCTCATGGTTATGTGATGAGGCAGCCCAGTTGGTTACATGAACCAGTCTATTCTCTGATAGGGGTCCAGACAGCCTGTTCCCAACAGTGGGATCAGTGGGATTGAATAGGGGCCCCTCTCTCTCTCTCTCTGACTGGAGGAGAGAAGTGAAATGGTGTGTCTCCTCTGGTCAACAATACTCACCTTGAGAGACTCCACAGCCTGTTGGAGCTCCTTCAGCTCCTTCTCTCTCTCCTGGAATCTCTGCTGGACCTTCTGCTGACTCATCCCCAGCTGCCTCTGTGGAGAATCACTCTTCAATGAGCTATCAAGCTTTATTAGTCCAGTAGATCAATAGTATAGTAATGTGACATAGGACCCATAGAGAGGAAGGTCGACAATCCTGAAGTCCCTTTACAATATTATATTATGTTGCTATGTGAATGATTATAGTTTTTATGGTAGGCCTACATGTATCAAGGGGTTGAGACTGAACTTTGGACTCATAAAAGGCCATTCAAAATGATAATAGTGTTTGACTTTAGAAAATGGTGATACATTTGTAACAAACTCAATATTCTCAAGGTTTGTGTTCATATTTGTGGATCCATTTCATATTGTATATAATATAATGATCTCATATTCAAATAGATTTAGTTCCTACTGTATCTTTAATTCTTTGTTTATCAGACAGCCACCAACAAGTTGTTCTGGTCTTACCTGTTTCTCAGTCCTCTCTGCTGCAGCTGACACTGTATCATGGCCTTTATGGTCATCCATTGTACACAGATAACAGATACACTGCTGATCGGTACGACAGTAAACCTCCAGCAGTTTGTCATGATGAGAGCAGATCTTCTCCTGTAGTTGTGCCGTGGCTTTGACCAGCTTGTGCTTCTTCAATGCAGGAAATTCATAGTGAGGTTGGAGGTGAGTCTCACAGTAAGAGGCCAGACACACCAGACAGGACATGAGGGCTTTCTGCTTTCTGGTCCCAGTGCAGAAATCACACGCCACATCTCCAGGTCCAGCATAGCACAGAGCAGGAGGGGGAGCAGCCTGGAGTCCTGTCTTCTTCAGTTTCTCAACCACCTCAGCCAACATGTTATTTTTCATCAGCATAGGCCTTGTAGGGAAGGTATGTCTGCACTGAGGACAGCTATAGACCCCTTTCAGATCATCCTGATCCCAGCAGCCCTCAATACAGCTCCTACAATAACTGTGTCCACAGGCAGTAGTGACCGGCTCCTTCAGTAGATTCAGACAGACAGAACAACAGAACTGGTCCTGGTCCAGCAGAACTCCCTGTTGAGCCATTTGGACGGTTGTTCACTCTCACACAGACAGACGACACAGAGACTCAGATCAGTTTCGTTTCCTCAGAAGAGAGTTTCTGGGAAGGGGAAGGGGAGGGACTTTCTGGTTCTGCCAGAGGGGTGGGGTTAGAAGGAGGGAGGGGTTAGAGGAATGGAGGAAGAGAGAGAGGAACTGCATGCAACAGCAAGAGGGAGACAAATAGTTTTGTTCCAAGTTTAGATCCCTTAAGAAATACTAAAGAAAACAACTTTGTTAGAATATATGAAGGGTAACAGTTTCTATGAAGTACGTATGTATCATTATTCTAATGGCCTTTATAATGCCTTATAATACACCTATGTGTTGTAATTAATCAATAAGGACTGAGGAGGTGTGGTATATAGTTAATATACAGTACCACAGATAAGGACTGAGGAGGTGTGGTATATAGTTAATATACAGTACCACAGATAAGGACTGAGGAGGTGTGGTATATAGTTAATATACAGTACCACAGATAAGGACTGAGGAGGTGTGGTATATAGTTAATATACAGTACCACAGATAAGGACTGAGGAGGTGTGGTATATAGTTAATATACAGTACCACAGATAAGGCCTGAGGAGGTGTGGTATATAGTTAATATACAGTACCACAGATAAGGACTGAGGAGGTGTGGTATATAGTTAATATACAGTACCACAGATAAGGCCTGAGGAGGTGTGGTATATAGTTAATATACAGTACCACAGATAAGGACTGTTCTTAGACAAGACACAACGAGGATTGAGAATTATCTAACACTTTAAAAAACACAATCAAATGTTATTTTATTGGTCGAATACACATATTTATCAGATGTTATTGCGCGTGTAGTGAAATGCTTGTGTTTCTAGCTCCAACAGGGCAGTAATATCTAACAATGCTTGTGTTTCTAGCTCCAACAGTGCAGTAATATCTAACAATGCTTGTGTTTCTAGCTCCAACAGGGCAGTAATATCTAACAATGCTTGTGTTTCTAGCTCCAACAGGGCAGTAATATCTAACAATGCTTGTGTTTCTAGCTCCAACAGGGCAGTAATATCTAACAATGCTTGTGTTCCTGGCTCCAACAGGGCAGTAATATCTAACAATGCTTGTGTTTCTAGCTCCAACAGGGCAGTAATATCTAACAATGCTTGTGTTCCTGGCTCCAACAGGGCAGTAATATCTAACAATGCTTGTGTTTCTCGCTCACAGAGGGCAAATCTAAAAAGTAAAAGAAAATATTAGGACAAGCATTGATAGATATTATATATATATACATAAGAAGTGGACAGTAGTAGTTAAATAGGACAGGTCTTGACTAGAATACAGTATATACATATGAAGTGGACAGTAGTAGTTATATAGGATGAACCTTGACTAGAATACAGTATATACATATGAAGTGGACAGTAGTAGTTAAATAGGACAGGCCTTGACTAGAATACAGTATATACATATGAAGTGGACAGTAGTAGTTAAATAGGACAGGCCTTGACTAGAATACAGTATATACATATGTAGTGGACAGTAGTAGTTATATAGGACAGGCCTTGACTAGAATACAGTATATACATATGAAGTGGACAGTAGTAGTTAAATAGGACAGGCCTTGACTAGAATACAGTATATACATATGAAGTGGACAGTAGTAGTTAAATAGGACAGGCCTTGACTAGAATACAGTATATACATATGTAGTGGACAGTAGTAGTTAAATAGGACAGGTCTTGACTAGAATACAGTATATACATATGAAGTGGACAGTAGTAGTTAAATAGGACAGGTCTTGACTAGAATACAGTATATACATATGAAGTGGACAGTAGTAGTTAAATAGGACAGGCCTTGACTAGAATACTGTATATACATATGAAGTGGACAGTAGTAGTTAAATAGGACAGGCCTTGACTAGAATACAGTATATACATATGAAGTGGACAGTAGTAGTTAAATAGGACAGGCCTTGACTAGAATACAGTATATACATATTGTAGCAGTATTTATTAGAGGGGTAAAGATAAAGATTTTGTTGGGGCGCCAGGCAGGTAGCCTAGTGGTTAGAGTGTAGAGGCGGCAGGGTAGCCTAGTGGTTAGAGTGTAGAGGCGGCAGGGTAGCCTAGTGGTTAGAGTGTAGAGGTGGCAGGTAGCCTAGTGGTTAGAGTGTAGAGGCGGCAGGGTAGCCTAGTGGTTAGAGTGTAGAGGCGGCAGGGTAGCCTAGTGGTTAGAGTGTAGAGGCGGCAGGGTAGCCTAGTGGTTAGAGTGTAGAGGTGGCAGGTAGCCTAGTGGTTAGAGTGTAGAGGTGGCAGGTAGCCTAGTGGTTAGAGTGTAGGGACGGCAGGGTAGCCTAGTGGTTAGAGTGTAGAGGCGGCAGGGTAGCCTAGTGGTTAGAGTGTAGAGGTGGCAGGTAGCCTAGTGGTTAGAGTGTAGAGGCGGCAGGGTAGCCTAGTGGTTAGAGTGTAGAGGCGGCAGGGTAGCCTAGTGGTTAGAGTGTAGAGGCGGCAGGGTAGCCTAGTGGTTAGAGTGTAGAGGTGGCAGGGTAGCCTAGTGGTTAGAGCATTGGACTAGTAACCGGAAGGTTGCAAGTTCAAATCCCCGAGCTGACAAGGTACAAATCTGTCGTTCTGCCCCTGAACAGGCAGTTAACCCACTGTTCCTAGGCCGTCATTGAAAATAAGAATTTGTTCTTAACTGACTTGCCTAGTTAAATAAAGGTTACATTTAAAAAAAAAATAATTAAAACTATTAATAAACCTGCAATTCAAAATGGTTGGTTTTCAGTATGTTTGGCTTGGAGTCTTACATCAGCAGTTATCTATCTGCTGTGGTGATGACAGTAATACCCAGGATGTAGAACACAGTTATCTAGCTGCTGTGGTGATGACAGTAATACCCAGGATGTAGAACACAGTTATCTAGCTGCTGTGGTGATGACAGTAATACCCAGGATGTAGAACACAGTTATCTAGCTGCTGTGGTGATGACAGTAATACCCAGGATGTAGAACACAGTTATCTAGCTGTTGTTGTGATGACAGTAATACTGGATGAGGTGCTGGGTAAACTCCAGGATGTAGAACACAGTTATCTATCTGCTGTGGTGATGACAGTAATACCCAGGATGTAGAACACAGTTATCTATCTGCTGTGGTGATGACCGTAATACTGGAGGAGGTGATGGGTAAACCCCAGGATGTAGAACACATATGGTTTATGGTGTCAATCAGTTTCTAACATGGTTGATGGAGACCCACCTTTCCCACGGTCCTATCAATGAAATGTCCTGTTTTATGTAGAAGCCCCATCTGACTTCAGATTGGTTCATAGGATCATACTGAAGCATAGGACCTCAACAACCTCCTAGAGGAGCATAGGACCTCAACAACCTCCTAGAGGAGCATAGGACCTCAACAACCTCCTGGAGGAGCATAGGACCTCAACAGCCTCCTAGAGGAGCATAGGACCTCAACAGCCTCCTGGAGGAGCATAGGACCTCAACAGCCTCCTAGAGGAGCATAGGACCTCAACAACCTCCTAGAGGAGCATAGGACCTCAACAACCTCCTAGAGGAGCATAGGACCTCAACAGCCTCCTGGAGGAGCATAGGACCTCAACAGCCTCCTAGAGGAGCATAGGGCCTCAACAGCCTCCTAGAGAGCTGTTGACAGCACTTACAATGCAATGGTTCATTGGATCAGTCTAAAATGTTGCACATACACTGATGCCATCAAGTGGCCAACATCTAAATTGCGCCTATACTGGAATAGTACATTATGGCCTTTCTCTTGCATGTCAAATATTTTTTTTCCTTTGTATGATATTTTACCAGATCTAATGTGTTATATTTTCCTACATTAATTTCCACAAACTTTAAATTGTTTCTTTTCAAATGGTATCAATAATATACATATCCTTGCTTCAGGTCCTGAGCTACAAGAAGTTAAATTTGGGTTTGTTATTTTAGGCCGAAAATTGAAAAAAGGGTCTGATCCTTAAGGGCTTACTGCTACATTAGCCAATAGGATATCTCTGAGATCTATGCTCTCACTTCTTTATTCTCCAATGGATTATAAGACATTTGAAATTATTAATATGTTACCAATTACATTTACTTATGATACCTAAGTATATTTAAAAACAAATACTTTTACTTTTAGACTTTTACTCAAATAGTATTTTACTGGGTGACTTTCACTTTTACTTGAGTCATTGTCTTATAAGGTATCTTTACTTTTACATAAGTATGACAATTGGGTACTTTTCCTACCGCTGTCTTTAATTTTTAAAAACATTGTGAACACTCAAAGGACTGCACACATAGGTGTGGTATATAGGTGCCCCTATTGAAATCAAATCAGACATCAACAGCATCATCCTGGAAACCCTAGACCCACTCCAATTCACATACTGCCCCAACAGATCCACAGATGACGCAATCCCAATGGCACTCTACACTGCCCTTTCCCACCTGGACAACAGGATCAGTTACATGAGAATGCTGAATGCTGTTCATTGATTACAGCTCAGCGTTCAACACCATAGTGCTCACAAAGCTCCTCACTAAGCTAAGGAGCCTGGGACTAAACACCTCCCTCTGCAACTGGATCATGGACTTCCTGATGGGCTGCAATGGTGGAAAAAATTATATTTAGATTAGACCTGATATGTTGAATTAACCTTAGAGAATTGTCTTGTTATGTGCTTGTATTTCTTCACTGATTCAGGCGTGTCTTTGTGTGACTTAGTCACAAGGCCGCACAGCTAAGAGCCGTTTGGGTTACGACCGTGTGACACATCCCGTTTTCAGTTCTATCTGAAGGAATTCATCTCTATAGAAACGGGCAGGAATAAACAGAGAAGAGTGTGAGCCTTCGTCAACGTCAGCAATCTGAACAGACAAGCTTTTCTATACTCTGTTTCTACACATCTGCTAACTGTCATATAGAGGAGAGGAAGTAGTTTCTAGAAAAGGATTCGGATCGGTTAACTACTCCATTGTTGTAAATCTTATAATTAATTGTTTGAAAGAATCTGCAGCCTAAGGGGTGCGTGCTCAGTCCCCTCCTGTACTCCCTGTTCACCCACAACTGCGTGGCCAGGCACGACTCCAACACCATCATTAAGTTTGCTGTTTGCAGTGTTTTGTACACTGCTGCTACAAACTGTGTATTACCTATGCAAAGTCACTTCCCCCCCTACCTACATGTGCAAACTAACCTAACGAACCTAAACCCCTGCACATTGACTCCTACCATATTTTATCATGTTAAACTAACCTAACGAACCTAAACCCCTGCACATTGACTCTTACCATATCTGTTATTTTATCATGTTAATCTAACCTAACTAACCTAAACCCCTGCACATTGACTCCTACCATATTTTATCATGTTAAACTAACCTAAACCCCTGCACATTGACTCTTACCATAATTTATCATGTTAAACTAACCTAACGAACCTAAACCCCTGCACATTGACTCTTACCATATCTGTCACGTTCTGACCTTGATTTTCCGTTGTTTTGTATTTATTTAGTATGGTCAGGGCGTGAGTTGGGTGGGCAGTCTATGTTTGTTTTTCTATGTTTTGGGGCATTTCTATGTTTTCGGCCTAGTATGGTTCTCAATCAGAGGCAGGTGTCATTAGTTGTCTCTGATTGAGAATCATACTTAGGTAGCCTGGGTTTCACTGTGTGTTTGTGGGTGATTGTTCCTGTCTCTGTGTTTGTTGTCACAGGATAGGCTGTATAGGTTTTCACGTTCCGTTTGTTGTTTTGTAGATTTAAGTTATTTCATGTATCGTTCAGTTTTCCACTAATTAAAGAACATGAGTAACCACCACGCTGCTTTTTGGTCCGCTTCTCCTCCTACAGACGAACGTCATTACAGAATCACCCACCACAACAGGACCAAGCGGCGTGGTAATGGGCAACGGAAAAAGCAGCAGCAGGAGCAGCAGCAGCAGCAGTGGGAGAGGCTGCACTATTTGGAGAGATGGACTTGGGAGGAGATTCTAGACGGAAAAGGACCCTGGGCAGAGCCAGGAGAATATTGCCGCCCCAAGGCCGAGCTGGAGGCAGCAAAAGCAGAGAGGCGGCATTATGAGGAACTAGCACGGCAGAGCGGATGGAAGCCCGAGAGTCAGCCCCAAAAATTTATTGGAGGGGGGCTCACAGGGAGTATGGCTACGCCAGGTAGGAGACCTGAGCCAACTTCCTGTGGTTACCGGGGGGCTAGAAAGACCGGGCAGGCACCGTGTTATGCTGTGGAGCGCACGGTGTCCCCAGTGCGGGTGCACAGCCCGGTGCGGTACATTCCAGCTCCACGTATCGGCCGGGCTAGAGTGGGTATCGAGCCAAGTGCCATGAAGCCGGCTCTACGCATCTGGTCTCCAGTGCGTCTCCTTGGGCCGGCTTACATGGCACCAGCCTTGCGCACGGTGTCCCCGGTTCGCCTGCATAGCCCAGTGCGGGCTATTCCACCTCGCCGCACTGGCAGGGCGACCGGGACCATTCAACCGGGTAAGGTTGGGCAGGCTCGGTGCTCAAGAGCTCCAGTGCGCCTGCACGGCCCGGTCTATCCGTCACCACCTCCACGCACAAGCCCTCCGGTGGCAGCCCCCCGTACCAGGCTGTCTCTCCGGCCCATCCTTACAGGGGCTTCCTCCTCTCCAGCGCTGCCGGAGTCTCCCGCCTGTTCGGCGCTACGAGAGCTACTCAGTCCGGCGCTTCCAGAGCCTTCCTCCTCTCCAGCGCCGCCTGTGCCGCCCGTCTGCCCAGCGCCGCCAGTGCCGCCCGTCTGCCCAGCGCCGCCAGTGCCGCCCGTATGCCCAGCGCCGCCAGTGCCGCCCGTATGCCCAGCGCCGCCAGTGCCGCCCGTCTGCCCAGCGCCGCCAGTGCCGCCCGTCTGCCAGGAGCCGCCCGTCTGCCCAGCGGCCCCAGTGCCGCCCGTCTGCCCAGTGCCGCCCGTCTGCCCAGCGCCGCCAGTGCCGCCCGTCTGCCCAGCGCCGCCAGTGCCGCCCGTCTGCCCAGCGCCGCCAGTGCCGCCCGTCTGCCCAGTGCCGCCCGTCTCCCCAGCGCCGCCAGTGCCGCCCGTCTGCCCAGCGCCGCCAGTGCCGCCCGTCTGCCAGGAGCCGCCAGTGCCGCCCGTCTGCCAGGAGCCGCCAGTGCCGCCCGTCTGCCAGGAGCCGCCAGTGCCGCCAGTCAGCAAGGGGCCGCCAGTGCCGCGAGTCAGCCAGTGCCGCCAGTCAGCCAGGGGCCGCCAGTGCCGCCAGTCAGCCAGGGGCCGCCAGTGCCGCCAGTCAGCCAGGGGCCGCCCAAGCAGCTGCCCCTCTGTCCCGAGCAGCTGCCCCTCCTCTGTCCCGAGCAGCTGCCCCTCCTCTGTCCCGAGCTGCTGCCGCCCCTCTGTCCCGAGCTGCTGCCGCCCCTCTGTCCCGAGCTGCTGCCGCCCCTCTGTCCATAGGGATTTACTGCCCCCTGCTGGAGACTGGAGCACACTGCAGTCCCTTTCAGGTCCACAGGGTTTTACTGCCCCCTGCTGGAGACTGGAGCACACTGCAGTTCCTTTCAGGTCCATAGGGTTTTACTGCCCCCTGCTGGAGACTGGAGCACACTGCAGCCCCTTTCAGGTCCATAGGGTTTTACTGTCCCCTGTTGGAGACTGGAGCACACTGCAGTCCCGTTCAGGTCCATAGGGTTTTACTGCCCCCTGCTGTAGACTGGAGCACACTGCAGTCCCTTTCAGGTCCATATGGTTTTACTGCCCCCTGCTGGAGACTGGAGCACACTGCAGTCCCTTTCAGGTCCATATGGTTTTACTGCCCCCTGCTGGAGACTGGAGTACACTGCAGTCTCTTTCAGGTCCGTAGAACCATAGTAAAGACCAGTATGGACTATCAATACAGGTACTGTATGTAGAACCATAGTAAAGACCAGTATGGAATATCAATACAGGTACTGTATGTAGAACCATAGTAAAGAACATTATGGAATATCAATACAGGTACTGTATGTAGAACCATAGTAAAGACCAGTATGGACTATCAATACAGATACTGTATGTAGAACCATAGTAAAGACAAGTATGGACTATCAATACAGGTACTGTATGTAGAACCATAGTAAAGACCAGTATGGACTATCAATACAAAGTGACCATTTAGAATGAGGCCCAATTCAATGAGAGGAAGTCTTAACCGAACCGTGGGATGACAGACAGGAAGTGGGGGGTGGAGATCTAATATATTGTTGTGCCAAACACTAAAGCATGATATTGTAATCAATCTGCACCCTATTCCCTACGTAGAACACTACTTTAGATCTGGTCAGGAGCACCATAGTGCACTACATAGGGAATAGGGAACCATTTGGAACAGAGACAGTAATTCCCCTGAACATCTTCCTCTTCCTCATCTGGTTTCTTGAACAGCCCTTCACTCCTCCCCTCTTCCTCCCATCCTCCCTTTTCATTCTATTCTATCAGCCACACCACTAGCTCACCTCCACACAATACATTTACAAGTTAAAGACACACCTTGGAATAAATAACAAAGGAAAACTATTACTAGATGAAGTTGAGTGTTTTTTATTATTTCCCATCACCATAAATCATATTTAATCACTGAACAGTAGCAGACCTAACTTCATCTGTTCCTGACTCTGGATAGTGGATTAAAAAGACCATCAATCTCCAATGATATTAAAGTACTATTCTGAACATTACTGATATACTGAGTGGCAAGTCAAGATATCTGCTGGTTTTATTGTTTGGTCAACACCACCACCTGCTGGACAGGTATAATGTTGCTGGACTGAGCCGTATGGGAGGATGAAAGATGACACATTTAGGGCCGGTTTCCTGGACATCTACATTGAACATACTGTTTAGTCCAGGACTAGGATTAATCTGTGTCTGGGAAACCAGACCATATAGTTTAGTAGAAAGTAAGTGATACCAGCTTGTAGTGGGCTGACTAGTCCTGATTTGTCCTTTAGTTCCTGGACCATTTTCCATGCAGCTCCAGGTGACAGAGAACACATCAATTAGGACCGAGCCAACACGCTGATCAATGATACTGAGGAGAATTACATAGAGACAGAAAACCAACTGAGAAAACATATCAATGTTTCTGAATGACAACCAATATACATCAACACCAGACATCATGATTCATGGAAATGTACAAGATTAAAACATTGTATTGAATTTTAATTAATAATAAATCAGTTTACAGTTTAACCAGCTCCACAGTACCATAGAAAAATGGAAAATATCCAATCCCAAACCCAGGATAGAGGGGCTGAGTGAATGTGGTCTGGACTCTGTGGAGGAGGGTCATTGTGTCAGAGACACTGTAGAAGGACAGAGTACCTGCCTTGTGATCCAGGTACACTCCTACTCTGGAGGACTGAGGGCCTGATACTTTAGTCACAACATTATTGTGTCTGAACCAATAACCACCTCTATAGTACTCTAAATTCCATGACTTGTTATTGTGTCCAAATCCACTATCTGTCCCTGTTCTGCTGATGTCTTTATATGAGACTGCTGTAACAACATTACCACTCCACTCCACCTCCCAGTAACAGCGTCCAGACAGACCCTCTCTACACAGAACATGGTACTGGTTGGTGAATCTGTCTGGATGACAAGGATATGGTTGGACTTGTTCTTTATAGGTCACCTTTCTGTTCCCTTCAGACAGAGAGAGGTGTGTGTGTGCTGTGTTTGGGTCCAGTGTGAGCTGACAGGAATCTGGGAGAATTGCAGAGAGACCAATGAGGGGAGTCAGAACAATAAGTTTAGTCAGATACTGTATCTACCCTGTCTTTGATTAGAGCACAGCAGAGATCAAATCAGAGAAATATGAGGAGTCAGATAGATACCCAGTCTTTGATTAGATCTACTATTGCTATATATTTCTAGAGGGATTGTTAGGAGTGTCAGTAAAAAGAGACTGTTAGTTACTTCACAATATAGAGACTCACATTGTAACAACTGTTCTCTGGTCTTGGGCTCTGGAGGCAGTACAACATCCACTATATTCACTACAGACACACAAACACATTGACAGAGAGAGGGAATGTTATCATCAGACCATATTCCAAATGTATATGACTAGTAGGGAACTTTCAATGGTCTAAAGTTTATGTTCTTATTGTTTTCAACACACCTGTAGTGGAGATCTTGGTCCATTCTCCTTTAAGGAAGTCTTCTAGTTTCTCTCTCAGTTCAGACACAGTCTTACTCACATCTCCAAAGTACTGAAGAGGACGGACAACGATGCTGGGTAAGTCTGAAGATGCACTGATACTGGAGAGAGACTGATAACTCTGGAGAGAGAGAGAGAGACTGATAACTCTGGAGAGAGAGAGAGAGAGAGAGAGAGAGACATAACTCTGGAGAGAGAGAGACTGATAACTCTGGAGAGAGAGAGAGAGACTGATAACTCGGGAGAGAGAGAGAGAGACTGATAATTCTGGAGAGAGAGAGAGAGAGAGACTGATAACTATGGAGAGAGAGACAGTGACAGAGAGAGGGAGACATAGAGAGAGAGAGATGAGAGCTTGATAACTCTGGAGAGAGACAGAGAGAGAGAGAGAGAGAGAGAGACTGATAACTCTGGAGAGAGAGAGAGAGAGAGAGAGAGAGAGAGAGACAGAGAGAGACAGAGACAGAGACAGAGAGAGAGTGAGCGAGAGAGAGAGAGAGAGAGAGAAAGAGAGAGACAGAGATAGAGACAAAGAAAGAGAGAGAGTGAGAGACAGAGACAGACAGAGGGAGACAGAGAGAGAGACAGAGAGAGAGAGAGAGAGAGAGAGAGGGGGAGAGAGAGGGACGAACAGAGAGAGAGAGGGACGAACAGAGAGAGGGACGGACAGAGAGAGAGAGAGAGACGGACAGAGAGAGGGAAAGGGACGGACAGAGAGAGAGAGAGAGACGGACAGAGAGAGAGAGAGGGACGGAAACAGAGAAGGACAAAGAGGGACGGACAGAGAGAGAGAGAAGGGAACAGAGAAGGACAAAGAGGGACAGAGACAGAAGGACAGAGACAAAGAGACAGAGGGAGAGAGAGGGACAGACAGAGAGAGAGATAGGGACGGACAGAGTGAGAGAGAGGAACGGACAGAGTGAGAGAGAGGGACGGACAGAATGAGAGAGAGGAACGGATAGAGTGAGAGAGAGGAACGGACCGAGTAAACGAGAGGGAGAGAGACGGAAACAGAGAAGGACAAAGAGGGACGGACAGAGAGAGAGAGAAGGGAACAGAGAAGGACAGAGACAGAAGGACAGAGACAAAGAGACAGAGGGAGAGAGAGGGACGGACAGAGAGAGAGAGAGGGACGGACAGAGTGAGAGAGAGGGACGGACAGAGTGAGAGAGAGGGACGGACAGAATGAGAGAGAGGAACGGATAGAGTGAGAGAGAGGAACGGACAGAGTAAAAGAGAGGGAGAGAGACGGACAGAGAGAGAGGGGAACGGACAGAGAGAGAGAGAGGGAAGGACAGAGAGAGAGAGAGGGACGGACAGAGAGAGAGAGGGACGGACAGAGAGAGAGAGAGGGACGGACAGAGAGAGAGAGGGACGGACAGAGAGAGAGAGAGAGAGGGAAGGACAGAGAGAGGGGGGCGGACACGGGAGAGAGAGAGAGGGACGGACAGAGAGAGAGAGAGAGGGACAGACAGAGAGAGGGAGAGAGGGACAGACAGAGAGAGAGAGAGAGGGACGGACAGAGAGAGGGAGGTACGGACAGAGAGAGAGGGGGACGGACAGAGAGAGAGAGAGGGAAGGACAGAGAGAGAGAGAGGGACGGACAGAGAGAGAGAGGGGGACGGACAGAGCTGAGTGAGTAATGTTTAGTCTGAAACGATATTTTATTTCCAAAAGCCAAGAAGAAAAATACACAACATTACTTTATAAGGACTGAATTCTAACATAATTCTATCAAGCTTGATACAGCTTCAACTAGCACTGACGTGTCAAGTGAGAGTTGTCAAAGCCCATTAGTCCAACAATGGCAGGAGAGTCACACAGTCTACCCCAACCAAATGGAGAGGCCTTAGAAGCTCCCTCCCGCTGTTCAGAGGTAATTAAAATACAGTACCCTTTGCATGTAAAGAATGATAAGGCAAGAAAAGATTACAAAATGAAGCTCCTTATGGAAAATCAAGAGACACTTTTTGCTGACTATTACAAAAATGGGAATATCAGCAACCTTATCTTCCACACAAACCATCCCCTGGCATGGCACAGTGCTATATTAGCACACTACCCCTTTGTTAAGAGAGGGGGGGTTAACGAGGGGTGGAAACTCAGAATACTTGATAACGAGGACTCTGAGTCAGGTAATATAAATATCTATAAGTCCGGAACAGTAATGGTACAGGGTAACCCCAAACAGTTTCAGCTGGACTTTCACCTAATCAAAGAATTAGCCCAGCAGGAGAAGCTCTCCCTTGATAAAGATACCCCCACCCCGAGCGGGTCAGACCAGACCTCTTCATTATGTAACCCCACAGACGAGCAACCCCCAGCGGAGAGTCAACCTCCCAGCACAGATTACTACTCCCTCATTGAAATGAAGGACAAATTCACCCAGCTGGAGGTAAGACAGGTGGAGCTGGAACAGCAGGTGATTACACTTCAGTCAGCACAGACCCAGACAACAGTCCAGCACAACAACACCCCCTTAACCAGACCCGAAGAGCTGGAGGTGGACAGAGACATATCTGCACTCTGGACAGTGGTGAGACAACTACAACAGGAGAAAGAGGAGAAGAACAGAGCACTCGAGGAGAGGATCAGACTGCTTGTGCAGGAGAGGTTGAGGGGGATGGAGGAGAGGGTGAGGGGGACGGAGGAGAGGTTGAGGGGGACGGCGTGTGACAGAGAACAACCCACTAGAGAGGTGGCCACCCCCACAGAGAAGCCAGCAGAACAGCCCACCTCAGCACCTGACAAAAGTCTCAACACCACAGCAGAACAGTCCACACCAGACCCTGACCATAGAGTAGACATCACAGCAGAACAGACAAATGAAGAACCACAAGCCCAGCGGCTCTCACCCCCTCTGAGCACCCCCCTGTCAGCCACCCTGATAGCCCTTCTGACAACCCCCTCACACCCACTGAGGACAAACACAACACACAGATTGTACTACTTATGGACTCAAATGGGAAATATATAGAAGAAAAAAAACTTTTTCCCAAACACAGTGTGTCTAAACTCTGGTGTCCAAACACCCAGCGCGCCCTCGACCTTCTGTCTGAGGCCAAACTAGGCTCACCCAGCCACATAATAATACACACAGGCACAAACGACCTGAGAGCACAGCAGGAAAGGGTGGCCACAGCACTGAAGGGAGTGATTGAAAAGGCTTCTTCTACTTTCCCCAACGCACAAGTGGTTATCTCCACCCTGCTACCACGAAAAGACTTCCACCCTGCCACAATACAGCGGGTAAACGCAAGTATTTCCCGTGACTGTGCCTCAAAACCAAATGTTTTCCTGGCCCACCACTCCACCCTGGACTTGAACAGCTTCTATGACCAGGTCCACCACTCCACCCTGGACTTGAACAGCCTCTATGACCAGGTCCACCTCTACAAGGCAGCAGTGCCCACCTTTGCCCGGACTCTAAAGGACATCGCTCTCAAACGTATCCCCAACACTTCACACAGGAGCAACAGATCAATAGACACCCCACCCAGACCAGCGAGACACCCTCCCAGACCTGCAGGAACCCCCCCCCCCCCCCCCCCCCTGGACCTACACATAGAGGACCCACGCCAAGAGGAATTACATCCAGACCACAGTACACCCAGACACATCCACACCCCCACCCCAACCAATCAACACCCCCCCACGTCAACCATGCCCACACCCCATTTAGGCCCCCTCAGATCAGACCTATGCCACTCCTGCCCACCCCATGCACCCCTCCCCCGCAAAGAGGGCCTCAACATGGAAGCCACACATGCGCCCAGGTAGTGAGCGGGCAAACTGTCCCAACCCCCACTCTCACACTCGCCCAAGCCAATAGCATGTACCAGATGCTCAGCAGGCTCTGCTCACACTTACTGGCCTGAGGCCAAACCACGACCAACAACACTGGACACTCTATGGAACAAAAAGCCTTCACTATATCATCCTGGAATATCCAAGGCCTGAGGTCATCTGCCTTTGGCCTAAAAAGCAGAAACTCGGACTTCATCAAAGAAATCGGTAATACAGACATTGTCATCCTGCAAGAAACCTGGTATAGAGGAGACGGACCCACTGTTTGCCCTCTAGGTTACAGAGAGCTGGTAGTCCCATCCACCAAACAACCAGGTGTGAAACAGGGAAGGGACTCAGGGGGTATGCTAATTTGATATAGAGCAGACCTAACTCACTCCATTAAATTCATCAAAACAGGAACATTCTACATTTGGCTAGAAATTCAAAAGGAAATTATCCTAACAGAGAAAAATGTCCTCCTGTGTGCTACCTATATCCCCCCACTAGAATCCCCATATTTTAATGAAGACAGCTTCTCCATCCTGGAGGGGGAACTCAATCATTTCCAGGCCCAGGGACATGTACTAGTCTGTGGCGACCTAAATGCCAGAACCGGACAAGAACCTGACACCCTCAGCACACAGGGGGACAAACACCTGCCTGGAGGTGACAGCATTCCCTCCCACATATGCCCCCCTAGGCACAACTATGACAATATAAACAACAAAAACGGGTCACAACTCCTGCAGCTCTGTCGCACGCTGGGTATATACATAGTCAACGGAAGGCTTCGAGGGGACTCCTATGGTAGGTACACCTATACCTCATCTCTTGGCAGTAGTACTGTAGACTACTTTATCACTGACCTCAACCCAGAGTCTCTCAGAGCGTTCACATTCAGCCCACTGACACCCTATCAGACCACAGCAAAATCACAGTCTACTTAAACAGAGCAATACTCAATCATGAGGCATCAAAGCCAAAGGAACTGAGTAAAATTAAGAAATGCTATAGATGGAAGGACTGCAGTTTGGAAACCTACCAAAAAACAATTAGGCAACAACAAATTCAATCCCTTTTAGACAATTTCCTGGTTAAAACGTTCCGCTGTAATAGTGAAGGTGTAAACTTGGCAGTAGAAAATCTTAACAGTATATTTGACCTCTCAGCTTCCCTATCAAATCTAAGAATCTCAAATAGAAAACCGAAGAAAATTAACAATAATGACAAATGGTTTGATGAAGAATGCAAAAAATCTAAGAAAGAAATTGAGAAACCTGTCCAACCAAAAACATAGAGACCCGGAAAACCTGAGTCTACGCCTTCACTATGGTGAATCACTAAAACAATACAGAAATACACTACGGAAAAAGAAGGAACAGCATGTCAGAAACCAGCTCATTGTAATTGAAGAATCCATAGACTCTAACCACTTCTGGGAAAATTGGAAAACACTAAACAAACAACAACATGAAGAATTATCTATCCAAAATGGAGATGTATGGGTAAAACACTTCTCCAATCTTTTTGGCTCTATAACAAAGAATAAAGAGCAAAAACTTATACATGATCAAAAACAGATCTTAGAATCAACTATTAAAGACTATCAGAACCCACTGGATTCTCCAAATACATTGAATGAGTTACAGGACAAAATAAAAACCCTCCAACCCAAAAAGGCCTGTGGTGTTGATGGTATCCTCAATGAAATGATCAAATATACAGACAACAAATTCCAATTGGCTATACTAAAACTCTTTAACATCATACTTAGCTCTGGCATCTTCCCCAATATTTGGAACCAAGGACTGATCACCCCAATCCACAAAAGTGGAGACAAATTTGACCCCAATAACTACCGTGGAACATGTGTCAACAGTAACCTTGGGAAAATCCTCTGCATTATCATTAACAGCAGACTTGTACATTTCCTCAATGAAAACAATGTACTGAGCAAATGTCAAATTGGCTTTTTACCAAATTACCGTACAACAGACCATGTATTCACCCTGCACACCCTAATTGACAACCAAACAAACCAAAACAAAGGCAAAGTCTTCTCATGCTTTGTTGATTTCAAAAAAGCCTTTGACTCAATTTGGCATGAGAGTCTGCTATACAAACTGATGGAAAGTGGTGTTGGGGGTGAAACATACGACATTATAAAATCCATGTACACAAGCAACAAGTGTGCGGTTAAAATTGGCAAAAAACACACACATTTCTTCACACAGGGTCGTGGGGTTAGACAGGGATGCAGCTTAAGCCAAACCTTCTTCAACATATATATCAACGAATTGGCGCGGGCACTAGAAAAGTCTGCAGCACCCGGCCTCCCCCTGCTAGAATCCGAAGTCAAATGTCTGCTGTTTGCTGATGATCTGGTGCTTCTGTCACCAACCAAGGAGGGCCTACAGCAGCACCTAGATCTTATGCACATATTCTGTCAGACCTGGGCCCTTACAGTAAATCTCAGTAAGACCAAAATAATGGTGTTCCAAAAAAGGTCCAGTCACCAGGACCACATTTACAAATTCCATCTAGACACTGTTGCCCTAGAGCACACAAAAAACTATACATACCTTGGCCTAAACATCAGCGCCACAGGTAACTTTCACAAAGCTGTGAACGATCTGAGAGACAAGGCAAGAAGGGCATTCTATGCCATCAAAAGGAACATCAATTTCAACATACCAATTAGGATTTGGCTAAAAATACTTGAATCAGTCATAGAGCCCATTGCCCTTCATGGTTGTGAGGTCTGGGGTCCGCTCACCAACCAAGACTTCCCAAAATGGGACAAACACCAAATTGAGACTCTGCACGCAGAATTCTGCAAAAATATCATCCGTGTACAACGTAGAACACCAAATAATGCATGCAGAGCAGAATTAGGCCGATACCCACTAATTATCAAAATCCAGAAAAGAGCCGTTAAATTCTATAACCACCTAAAAGGAAGCGATTCCCAAACCTTCCATAACAAAGCCATCACCTACAGAGAGATGAACCTGGAGAAGAGTCCCCTAAGCAAGCTGGTCCAGGGGCTCTGTTCACAAACACAAACACACCCTACAGAGCCCCAGGACAGCAGCGCAATTAGACCCAACCAAATCATGAAAAAACAAAAAGATAATTACTTGACACATTGGAAAGAATTAACAAAAAAACAGAGCAAACTATAATGCTATTTGGCCCTACACAGAGAGTACACAGCGGCGGAATACCTGACCACTGTGACTGACCCAAAATTAAGGAAAGCTTTGACTATGTACAGACTCAGTGAGCATAGCCTTGCTATTGAGAAAGGCCGCCGTAGGCAGACTTGGCTCTCAAGAGAAGACAGGCTATGTGCTCACTGCCCAAAAAATGAGGTGGAAACTGAGCTGCACTTCATAACCTCCTGCCCAATGTATGACCATATTAGAGAGACATATTTCTCTCAGATTACACAGATCCACAAAGAATTCGAAAACAAATCCAATTTTGAAAAACTCTCATATATACTGGGTGAAATTCCACAGTGTGCCATCACAGCAGCAAGATTTGTGACCTGTTGCCACGAGAAAAGGGCAACCAGTGAAGAACAAACACCATTGAAAAAATACAACCCATATTTAGGCTTATTTATTTTATCTTGTGTCCTTTAACCATTTGTACATTGTTAAAACACTGTATGTATATAATATGACATTTGTAATGTCTTTATTGTATTGACACTTCTGTATGTGTAATGTTTACTGTTCATTTTTATTGTTTTTCACTTTATATATTCACTTTATATATTATCTACCTCACTTGCTTTTTCAATGTTAACACGTTTCCCATGCCAATAAACCCTTGAATTGAATTGAAAAATTGAGAGGGATGGACAGAGAGAGAGAGAGAGAGGTACGGACAGAGAGAGGGAGGGACGGACAGAGAGAGAGAGAGAGAGACAGACAGAGAGAGAGGGACTGACAGAGAGAGGGAGAGACCGACAGAGAGAGAGAGGGGGACGGACAGAGAGAGAGAGAGAGAGGGACGCACAGAGAGAGAGGGACAAACGGAGAGAGAGAGAGAGAGAGAGAGAGAGGGACGGACGGACAGAGAGAGAGAGGGACGGACAGAGAGAGAGAGGGACGGACAGAGAGAGAGAGAGAGGAACAGACAGAGAGAGAGAGAGAGGGACGGACAGAGATAGAGAGAGGGACAGACAGAGAGAGAGAGAGGGACGAACAGAGAGAGAGAGAGAGGGACGGACAGAGAGAGAGAGAGGGACGGACAGAGAGAGAGGGACGGACAGAGAGAGAGGGATGGACGGACAGAGAGAGGGATGGACAGAGAGAGAGAGGGAGGCAGAGACAGATAGAGAGACGGATGGACAGAGAGAGTGACAGAGAGAGGGAGAGACAGGGACGGGCAGAGAGAGAGGGACGGACAGACAGAGAGAGAGACAGGGACGGACAGAGAGAGGGAGAGAGAGAGGGGCAGACAGACAGAGAGAGAGGGACGGTCAGACAGAGAGACAGACAGGACAACATAATGATTGAGATTAATAGTTTCTCAATCAGTTAATTTCATATCACATGTAACGAGACAGTTTAGTTACCTGGAGGAAATGGATGTGATCCTCTGTGTGTGAGAGCTGCTCCAGCTCAGTGCTTCTCTTCCTCAGTTCAGCTATCTCCTGCTTCAGTTGCTCCAGGAGTCCTTCAGCTTGACTCACTTGAGCCTTCACTTGGGCTCTGATCAGCTCCTTCACCTCAGAGCTCCTTCTCTCAATGGAGCGGATCAGCTCAGTAAAGATCTGATCACTGTCCTCCACTGCTGCCTGTGCAGAGCGCTGGAGAGAGAGAGAGAGAGAGTATAGAGCAGACCTAACTCACTCCATTAAATTAATCAAAACAGGAACATTCTACATTTGGCTAGATATTCAAAAGGAAATTATCCTAACAGATAAAAATGTCCTCCTGTGTGCTACCTATATCCACCCACTAGAATCCCCATACTTTAATGAAGACAGCTTCTCCATCCTGGAGGGGGAAATCAGTCATTTCCAGGCCCAGGGACATGTACTAGTCTGTGGCGACCTAAATGCCAGAACCGGACAAGAACCTGACACCCTCAGCACACAGGGGGACAAACACCTGCCTGGAGGTGACAGCATTCCATCCCACATATGCCCCCCTAGGCATGACTATGACAACATTACCAACAAAAACGGGTCACAACTCCTGCAGCTCTGTCGCACGCTGGGTATGTACATAGTCAATGGTAGGCTTCAAGGGGACTCCTATGGTAGGTACACCTATACCTCATCTCTTGGCAGTAGTACTGTAGACTACTTTATCACTGACCTCAACCCAGAGTCTCTCAGAGCGTTCACAGTCAGCCCACTGACACCCCTATCAAACCACGGCAAAATCACAGTACTTAAACAGAGCAATACTCAATCATGAGGCATCAAAGCCAAAGGAACTGAGTAATATTAAGAAATGTTATAGATGGAAGAAATGCAGTTTGGAAACCTACCAAAAAACAATTAGGCAACAACAAATTAAATCCCTTTTAGACAATTTCCTGGGTAAAACGTTCCGCTGTAATAGTGAAGGTGTAAACTTGGCAGTAGAAAATCTTAGCAGTATATTTGACGTCTCAGCTTCCCTATCAAATCTAAAAATCTCAAATAGATAACCGAAGAAAATGAACAATAATGACAAATGGTTTGATGAAGAATGCAAAAATCTAAGAAAGAAATTGAGAAACCTGTCCAACCAAAAACATAGAGACTCAGAAAACCTGAGTCTACGCCTTCACTATGGTGAATCACTAAAACAATACAGAAATACACTACGGAAAAAGAAGGAACAGCATGTCAGAAATGATCTCAATGTAATTGAAGAATCCATAGACTCTAACCACTTCTGGGAAAATTGGAAAACAGTAAACAAACAACAACACAAAGAATTATCTATCAAAAATGGAGATGTATGGGTTAACCACTTCTCCAATCTTTTTGGCTCTATAACAAAGAATAAAGAGCAAAAACATATACATGATCAAATACAGATCTTAGAATCATCTATTAAAGACTACCAGAACCCACTGGATTCTCCAATTACATTGAATGAGTTACAGGACAAAATAAAAACCCTCCAACCCAAAAAGGCCTGTGGTGTTGATGGTATCCTCAATGAAATTATCAAATATACAGACAACAAATTCCAATTGGCTATACTAAAACTCTTTAACATCATCCTTAGCTCTGGCATCTTCCCCAATATTTGGAACCAAGGACTGATCACCCCAATCCACAAAAGTGGAGACAAATTTGACCCCAATAACTACCGTGGAATATGCGTCAACACTAACCTTGGGAAAATCCTCTGCATTATTATTAACAGCAGACTCGTACATTTCCTCAATGAAATAAATGTACTGAGCAAATGTCAAATTGGCTTTTTACCAAATTACCGTACAACAGACCATGTATTCACCCTGCACATCCTAATTGACAACCAAACAAACCAAAACAAAGGCAAAGTCTTCTCATGCTTTGTTGATTTCAAAAAAGCCTTTGACTCAATTTGGCATGAGGGTCTGCTATACAAACTGATGGAAAGTGGTGTTGGGGGTAAAACATACAACATTATAAAATCCATGAACACAAACAACAAGTGTGCGCTTAAAATTGGCCAAAAACACATTTCTTCACACAGGGCCGTGGGGTGAGACAGGGATGCAGCTTAAGCCCCACCCTCTTCAACATATATATCAACGAATTGGCGCGGGCACTAGAAAATTCTGCAGCACCTCACCCTACTAGAATCCGAAGTCAAATGTCTGCTATTTGCTGATGATCTGGTGCTTCTGTCACCAACCAAGGAGGGCCTACAGCAGCACCTAGATCTTATGCACATATTCTGTCAGACCTGGGCCCTGACAGTAAATCTCAGTAAGACCAAAATAATGGTGTTCCAAAAAAGGTCCAGTCACCAGGACCACAAATACAAATTCCATCTAGACACTGTTGCCCTAGAGCACACAAAAAACTATACATACCTTGGCCTAAACATCAGCGCCACAGGTAACTTCCACAAAGCTGTGAACGATCTGAGAGACAAGGCAAGAAGGGCATTCTATGCCATCAAAAGGAACATCAATTTATACATACCAATTAGGATTTGGCTAAAAATACTTGAATCAGTCATAGAGCCCATTGCCCTTTATGGTTGTGAGGTCTGGGGTCCGCTCACCAACCAAGACTTCACAAAATGGGACAAACACCAAATTGAGACTCTGCACGCAGAATTCTGCAAAAATATCCTCCGTGTACAACGTAGAACACCAAATAATGAATGCAGAGCAGAATTAGGCCGATACCCACTAATTATCAAAATCCAGAAAAGAGCCGTTAAATTCTACAACCACCTAAAAGGAAGTGATTCATAAACCTTCCATAACAAAGCCATCACCTACAGAGAGATGAACCTGGAGAAGAGTCCCCTAAGCAAGCTGGTCCTGGGGCTCTGTTCACAAACACAAACACACCCTACAGAGCCCCAGGACAACAGCACAATTAGACCCAACCAAATCATGAGAAAACAAACAGATAATTACTTGACACATTGGAAAGAATTAACAAAAAAACAGAGCAAACTAGAATGCTACTTGGCCCTAAACAGAGAGTACACAGCGGCAGAATACCTGACCACTGTGACTGACCCAAAATTAAGGAAAGCTTTGACTATGTACAGACTCAGTGAGCATAGCCTTGCTATTGAGAAAGGCCGCCGTAGGCAGACTTGGCTCTCAAGAGAAGACAGGCTATGTGCTCACTGCCCACAAAATGAGGTGGAAACTGAACTGCACTTCCTAACCTCCTGCCCAATGTATGACCATATTAGAGAGACATATTTCCCTCAGATTACACAGATCCACAAAGAATTCGAAAACAAATCCAATTTTGAAAAACTCCCATATCTACTGGGTGAAATTCCACAGTGTGCCATCACAGCAGCAAGATTTGTGACCTGTTGCCACGAGAAAAGGGCAACCAGTGAAGAACACACACCATTGTAAATACAACCCATATTTATGCTTATTTATTTTATCTTGTGTCCTTTAACCATTTGTACATTGTTAAAACACTGTATATATATATATAATATGACATTTGTAATGTCTTTACTGTTTTGAAACCTCTGTATGTGTAATGTTTACTGTTAATTTTTGTTGTTTTTCACTTTATATATTCACTTTGTATGTTGTCTACCTCACTTGCTTTGGCAATGTTAACACATGTTTCCCATGCCAATAAAGCCCTTGAATTGAATTGAATTGAGAGAGAGAGAGAGAGACTGAGAGAGAGAGAGAGACAGAGAGAGGGGGACAGTAGTTTCTGCACCACATTGAGTCAGATATCTGCCACCCTGCTCTCCAGGTCCACCAGGCCTTGTCCCCCCTCTCGACAGACAGGTACAGAACACCTCTTGGTCCTGCACTACTCTCCTCTCTCCTGGACAGACAGGTACAGAACACCTCTTGGTATATCATATATATATATATATATATATATATATATATATATATATATATATATATATATATATATATATATATATATATATATATATATATACAGTGTCTTGCGAAAGTATTCGGCCCCCTTGAACTTTGCGACCTTTTGCCACATTTCAGGCTTCAAACATAAAGATATAAAACTGTCTTTTTTTGTGAAGAATCAACAACAAATGGGACACAATCATGAAGTGGAACGACATTTATTGGATATTTCAAACTTTTTTAACTTCTTGAGCATACTTGACACGCAGACGTCCCAAGTATGCCCCTGGAAATGCAAATGCGCTACGCTAAATGCTAAATGTACTCGTTACAACTCAATCTTTGATCAAAATTCACAAGCAGGGTATTGAATTAAAGCTACACTCGTTGTGAACCTAGCCAGCAAGTCAGATTTTTAAAATGCATGAGAAGCTATTATCTGATAGCATGCACCCCCCAAAATGCCAGCACGACACGTAAACAACAGATTTTGCGGTAGCCGGCGCTACCCAAAACGCAGAAATAAAATATAAAACATTCATTACCTTTGACGAGCTTCTTTCTTGGCACTCCTATATGCCCCATAAACATCACTATTGGGTCTTTTTTTCGTTTAAATCGGTCCATATATACCCAAAATAGCTTTCTATGGAAGCTGTGTAATTCAGAAAAAATTCATCGTTTTTAAACGCTGCGTAATTTTTTTAAATTAAAAAAGTCGACGATAAACTTTCACAAAACACTTCGAAATCCTTTTGTAATCCAACTTTAGGTATTAGTAAACGTTTATAATCTATCAAAATGATTACAGGGCGATGTCTTTTCAATAGGTCTTCACTTGCAAAAACAATGGCTTCTAATATCTCCCTCAACTGCATCCGGGTGAAGACTGGGAAACTGGAGGTCAGATAGAAGGATTTTCCAACAATTAATTCAATTGAAAATTAGGACAATGGCGCCATCGTGCGGAATTTGTATGAATTTCAGGCAGATCGCCATTAAATTCTGTTCTCTTTTAATAACTGGTGGAAGTGACTTATGGAAATTATTTTTAGCTTTCAGAGAGCAGTTTTTCTTGCGTTTTTCAATGAAACACACGATCTGTTATAGTCACAGCCGTGATTTAACCAGTTTTATAAACTTCAGAGTGTTTTCTATCCACACATACTAATCATATGCATATACTATATTCCTGGCATGAGTAGCAGGACGCTGAAAAGTTGCGCGATTTTTAACAGAATTTTCGAAAAAGGAAGGGGTAGAAGTAAGAGGTTTTAACAAAGCAAAAACTGAAAAATTGGGCGTGCAAAATTATTCAGCCCCCTTAAGTTAATACTTTGTAGCGCCACCTTTTGCTGTGATTACAGCTGTAAGTCGCTTGGGGTATGTCTCTATCAGTTTTGCACATCGAGAGACTGAAATTTTTTCCCATTCCTTCTTGCAAAACAGCTCGAGCTCAGTGAGGTTGGATGGAGAGCATTTGTGAACAGCAGTTTTCAGTTCTTTCCACAGATTCTCGATTGGATTCAGGTCTGGACTTTGACTTGGCCATTCTAACACCTGGATATGTTTATTTTTGAACCATTCCATTGTAGATTTTGCTTTATGTTTTGGATCATTGTCTTGTTGGAAGACAAATCTCCGTCCCAGTCTCAGGTCTTTTGCAGACTCCATCATTCTTCCAGAATGTTCCTGTATTTGGCTCCATCCATCTTCCCATCAATTTTAACCATCTTCCCTGTCCCTGCTGAAGAAAAGCAGGCCCAAACCATGATGCTGCCACCACCATGTTTGACAGTGGGGATGGTGTGTTCAGCTGTGTTGCTTTTACGCCAAACATAACGTTTTGCATTGTTGCCAAAAAGTTCAATTTTGGTTTCATCTGACCAGAGCACCTTCTTCCACATGTTTGGTGTGTCTCCCAGGTGGCTTGTGGCAAACTTTAAACTACACTTTTTATGGATATCTTTAAGAAATGGCTTTCTTCTTGCCACTCTTCCATAAAGGCTAGATTTGTGCAATATACGACTGATTGTTGTCCTATGGACAGAGTCTCCCACCTCAGCTGTAGATCTCTGCAGTTCATCCAGAGTGATCATGGGCCTCTTGGCTGCATCTCTGATCAGTCTTCTCCTTGTTTGAGCTGAAAGTTTAGAGGGACGGCCAGGTCTTGGTAGATTTGCAGTGGTCTGATACTCCTTCCATTTCAATATTATCGCTTGCACAGTGCTCCTTGGGATGTTTAAAGCTTGGGAAATATTTTTGTATCCAAATCCGGCTTTAAACTTCTTCACAACAGTATCTCGGACTTGCCTGGTGTGTTCCTTGTTCTTCATGATGCTCTCTGTGCTTTTAACGGACCTCTGAGACTATCACGGTGCAGGTGCATTTATACGGAGACATGATTACACACAGGTGGATTGTATTTATCATCATTAGTCATTTAGGTCAACATTGGATCATTCAGAGATCCTCACTGAACTTCTGGAAAGAGTTTGCTGCACTGAAAGTAAAGGGGCTGAATAATTTTGCACGCCCAATTATTCAGTTTTTGATTTGTTAAAAAAGTTTGAAATATCCAATAAATGTCGTTCCACTTCATGATTGTGTCCCACTTGTTGTTGATTCTTCACAAAAAAAGACAGTTTTATATCTTTATGTTTGAAGCCTGAAATGTAGCAAAAGGTCGCAAAGTTCAAGGGGGCCGAATACTTTCGCAAGGCACTGTATATATCATATCATCATTCAGGAAGTTATGCACAACAAGCATATCTTTGGGAGGACGTCCAGCCTCTCTTTTCCGGGCAAGAAAGTTTCTGTCAACCAACATGTCTTCTGTTTTGACATCCATACCGTAGTTCTTGGTAAACTCAGTTCAGCATGATGTATCTAGGAAGTTGTTTGAGTTTTATTTTAGTTTTACTATTGAGAGTTCCCTCTATTTGTGCTTTCACTAGATTCATCATTGGCACGGAAAGAGAGTCCCTGTCTTCCTAACATCGATGTGACCACAACAATTCTCCTCAGATACTCCCTTCTCTCTGCAATATCACCAGCATGGTCAGATGTTAAAATTTGAGCAATGTTCCCATGATTGATAGTTTCCTGGTAGCTTTGCCACAACACTGTCTCTGTGTGTCTGTGTCATCTCATGTTTGACAAAGGTAAACTAAGATTTTTTCCAAATGTTGCAGCCATTACTGACAAAATAATCAAATGTAATGTTTTTACCAAAAACTCTACATGGAAAGCAGAAAGCTGTGATCAATTAAATACAAAGTTAACTAGATATTATCTGTGTCATTTATAGCCTGGCACAGATAGTAAAACTACATTAAATACAACGTTATCTAGATATTATCTAGATATTATCTGTGTCATTTATAGCCTGGCACAGATAGTAAAACTACTGTAGCAACCCGCACAGACAGCTGTGTGTTATGTGTTCGGCTATTATTTGGTTGTGTTGTACTTACCAGTTCCCAGTGTTCGCGGGGTCCGACATGCCAATCAACCTGCTATCTGCCAATCACAGGAATGCCTGGGATGTTCTGATGCCGGGCATCCTGGTGGTTGGCGGAGTGGCGTGGAGGGGGCGGGGCATTGGAAGTTAAGGTTTAGCCTTTGTTCTCTCTCTTACATCTGGGCTTCACAAGAGAAGGTCCCGATTGGCTTGTGGGGTATCTTTCATTTATTTGGCGTGACCTAAGGCCAAACAGTAGCCTGTGTAAAGTTGGTAATAAACCGTCAACTCAATCCTCTGTCTGGACAATTGTTCCTTTATGATCTAGTCAGGTCATTACACTACAGGCAGCCTCACATAAAAACCTATTGATTAACAAAGCTTTGATTATGACCAAAGTCTATAGTAGTGTAGGTTGACGGAGAGAAAATAAATCACAGAGAAAATATATTGACTGATATATCGAATTGTTTAGGGAAGCTTTAGCTTTGGCTTTAATATATTCTGAAAATACTTGAAAACCAAAAGAGAAAAGAATAGTAGCCCTCCTCAGGAACCACAAAACCCTCACAGACGAAC
Organism: Oncorhynchus mykiss; assembly: GCF_013265735.2. NCBI lineage: Eukaryota > Metazoa > Chordata > Actinopteri > Salmoniformes > Salmonidae > Oncorhynchus > Oncorhynchus mykiss. Next base: position 1,474,403 of record NW_023493662.1, read on the forward strand.
TTCTTCTTCTATGATATAATGGAGGTCCTAAAAACCAACATTAAAGGTGCATGGCGCCACCTACTGTGCTGGAGTGCGTTCAATCACGGGTTACACCACTCTAAATCCTCCAACCTAACTCAGAATTTCTGAGAAAATAAAAGAGTCCTACTAACTTCTAATAGACCCTCCCCCATCCCCCAAATCCCTTCCAAGTGTAATGTTTACTGTTCATTTCTGATTGTTTATTTCACTTTTGTTTATTGTCTATTTCACTTGCTTTGGCAATGTAAACATACATTTCCATGCCAATAAAGCCCTATGAATTTAATTCAATTGAGAGAGAGACATTTCCATTTTAATGTACAGGGGACATGAGTCAGTCATGGTTACTCATGGTTATGTGATGAGGCAGCCCAGTGGTTACATGAACCAGTCTATTCGCTGAAAGGTGTCCAGACAGGCTGTTCCCAACAGTGGGGTCAGTGCGATTGGATAGGGGCCCCTCTCTCTCTCTCTCTCTCTCTCTGACTGGAGGAGAGAAGTGAAATGGTGTGTCTCCTCTGATCAACAACACTCACCTTGAAAGACTCCACAGCCTGTTGAAGCTCCTTCAGCTCCTTCTCTCTCTCCTGGAATCTCTGCTGGACCTTCTTCTGACTCATCCCCAGCTGCCTCTGTGGAGAATCACTCTTCAATGAGCTACCAAGCTTTATTAGTCCAGTAGATCAATAGTATAGTAATGTGACATAGGACCCATAGAGAGGAAGGTCTACAATCCCGAGGAAGTCCCTTTACAATATGATATTATGTTGCTATGTGAATGATTATAGTTTTTATGGTAGGCCTACATGTATCAAAGCGTTGAGACTGAACTTTGGACTCATAAAAGGCCATTCAGAATGATAATAGTGTTTGACTTTAGAAAATGGTGATACATTTGGAGAATCTGGGTTAACATATCTATATACTCAAGGTTTGTGTTCATACAAGTTGAATTTTTTATTTATTTTTTTATTTCACCTTTATTTAACCAGGTAGGCTAGTTGAGAACAAGTTCTCATTTGCAACTGCGACCTGGCCAAGATAAAGCATAGCAGTATGAGCAGACAACACAGAGTTACACATGGAGTAAACAATTAACAAGTCAATAACACAGTAGAAAACAAAGGGGGAGTCTATATACAATGTGTGCAAAAGGCATGAGGAGGTAGGCGAATGATAATAGTGTTTGACTTTAGAAAATGGTGATACATTTGTAACAAACTCAATATACTCAATGTTTGTGTTCATATTTGTGGATCCATTTCATATTGTAGATAATATAATGATCTCATATTCAAACAGTCTTAGTTCCTACTGTATCTTTAATTCTTAGTTTATCAGACAGTCACCAACAAGTTGTTCTGGTCTTACCTGTTTCTCAGTCCTCTCTGCTGCAGCTGACACTGTATCATGGCCTTTATGTTCATCTATTGTACACAGATAACAGATACACTGCTGATCGGTACGACAGTAAACCTCCAGCAGTTTGTCATGATGAGAGCAGATCTTCTCCTGTAGTTGTGCGGTGGCTTTGACCAGCTTGTGCTTCTTCAAAGCAAGAGATTCATAGTGAGATTGGAGGTGAGTCTCACAGTAAGAGGCCAGACACACCAGACAGGACATGAGGGCTTTCTGCTTTCTGGTCCCGGTGCAGACATCACACGCCACATCTCCAGGTCCAGCATAGCACAGGGCAGGAGGGGGAGCAGCCTGGAGTCCTGTCTTCTTCCGTTTCTCCACCACTTCAGCCAGCACAATGTTTCTCTTCAGAACAGGCCTTGGGATAAAGGTCTGTCTGCACTGTGGACAGCTGTAGACACCTTTCAGATCATCCTGATCCCAGCTTTCTTTAATACAGCCCATACAGTAACTGTGTCCACAGGCAGTAGTCACCGGATCCTTCAGTAGATCCAGACAGATGGAGCAACAGAACAGTTCCTGATTCTCTGCCATTTTGGTGCTCTCTCCCGTAGGTTAAGCAGTGGCAGTGTGAAAGATTACTTTCTGTTTCATGGAACTCTACACCAGAGGACAGGGAGTGGCTTCCTCCTGGACTCTGTTCCCTGTATGTAGAGGGGGAGTGGCTTCCTACTGGACTGGGTTCTCTGTATGTAGAGGGGGAGTGGCTTCCTACTGGACTGTGTTCTCTGTATGTAGAGGCGGAGTGGCTTCCTCCTGGACTGTGTTCTCTGTATGTAGAGGGGGAGTGGCTTCCTACTGGACTGGGTTCTCTGTATGTAGAGGGGGAGTGGCTTCCTACTGGACTGGGTTCTCTGTATGTAGAGGGGGAGTGACTTCCTACTGGACTGTGTTCTCTGTATGTAGAGGCGGAGTGGCTTCCTCCTGGACTGTGTTCTCTGTATGTAGAGGGGGAGTGGTTTCTTTGATAAGGAAGTGTGACAGAGTGTTGGGTCGTTGGCAGAGATGGTTATTATTTATGTTATATGTATTTGAAATACGTATTTTAAATACTTCTGAGTATTTTGTTATTTGAATTACACTGGGCTGAACAATACTCCAATTTATTTATTTTTTTATTTTCAAAATACATATTTTTCTTGACCATTTTTTTGCAGCAGTTCACGTCTTGTAGCCCCTCTTTAACCCTTTACTGGAATCAGAAGTCTGGTTTGATTAGAGCGTCTGCTAAATTAACTAAATATACATGTAAAAATGTTGATAAATACTTTGTTGACAGAAAATGTATTTGATACAATTGTAATATATTGTTGTCTCACTTAGCTGTCTTAATATGAATGCACTAAACAAAGCGTCTATTCAAATCAAATCAAATCAAATTTTATTTCTAATGAGCTCCTCCCCAAAACAAGACCAATAATACTACCCAGTGTGCTTTGCAGTTTATTTGGTATGTTCATTTTCACATATAGATTTGAGTCATTTAGCTTCTCCAGAGTGACTTGCTCAACTAAGGTAGATAACAACATACAGAATCACTGTCAAGTAGCAAGAAAAAAGGGGTTTTTAACCATTACTGAGAATCTTGTTGCTCTTTGGGCTAAATGTTTGCAAGTGTATTTTTGTTTAAAATGAAGTATGTTACATTTCATAAATATGTTACAAAATGCAGGTGTTGTTTATTTTGATACATTGATCTTTACGGTATCTTGTATCTATATTTTGAAATAGTATTTTTTTCATTTTCGCTCCAACCTGGTAGTAGAATACTCTATGAGGTAGTGGCTGGGTTGGAGACCCACCAACCGCATGGTGCCTCACCAAACGAGCTGACTGCAGCAAGGTGTACTGCTTAACTAGGATGTGGTCCTAATTGGAGAGTGGCTTTAGGGTGAGTACACTTCCAACAGCAGGACTTCCCTTCAACATGTTACAGAAGATAATGTGGAGACAGAGATGGGCAGTATTTATGTTATATGTATTTGAAATACATATTTAACCCTCCTGCTGTGTTCTGGTTGACTTGGACCGATTTGCAAGTTTTCTCTCTGAAAAATGTAGTTAATTTAATCTGATTGTCATAAGGTTCCATGATTTTGTCCACACAGGGCATCTGAACACACAAAATACATGTTGATGATTTTCATGAAATATTGGGTGTTTTATTTAACTTTTTTCCCAATCAAAAATGACAGGTCATTACAAATGAAGACTATAACTAGTGTATAACATTTTGTTCAGGCACATGCCCATTCATCAGATGGACACACTTCCTCTCCCAGACCCCCACATGGATGTGTGTTTGAGCACACACACACACACCCTATTCCCCTTGGCTTCAATGTCAACCCCCACAGGAACCTTTCCCCAATAGAATCTCTCCCCCAAGGGAACCACACCTGTTGGCATTCTCACAAACAATCGCAACATTGTTTCAATAATATATAGAACTTTTCTTGCAGCTGTGGAATATCCCAAGCCCTGGTAAACGATGTGCTCCGGGACATGTTAAATCATTTTGTGTTTGTCTACCTCGACGATGTCCTGTTTTTTTCCCCGTTCTGCCCAATAACACGTCCTCCATGTTCGACAAGTCCTTCAGCGCCTCCTGGAGAACCAGTTATTTGTGAAAGCGGAGAAATGCGAGTTCTACCGTTCTACCCTCTCCTTTCTGGGACATGTCATCGCTGAAGGAAATGTCCAGATGGACCCGGAAAAGATGAAAGCAGTAGTGGATTTGCCCCAACCTATGTCCAGGGTGCAGCTACAACATTTCCTGGGGTTTGCCCATTTCTACCGGTGTTTCATTCGAGGCTACAGCACTCTGGCAGCCCCACTCTTGGCACTCACCTCTCCCAATCTACTGTTCATATGGTTCCCAGCGGTTGACAGAGCCTTTGTGGACCTGAAGCATCAATTCACTACAGCCCTCAACCTCGTCCATCCGGACCCGTCCCGTCAGTTTGTGGTCGAGGTCGATGCTTCTGACGTTGGAGTGGGGGCTATCCTGTCGCAGCGATCCATCCAGGACATAAAGCTCCATCCCTGTGCCTTCCTGTCCTATCGTCTCAACTCTGCAGAAAGAAACTACGACCAACCGAGAACTCCTGGTGGTCAAGATGACACTGGAGGAGTGGAGACACTGGCTGGAGGGAGCAGAACATCTATTTTTGGTTTGGACCGATCACAAGAATTTGGAATATCTCCGAATATAACAGCACCATGTCAGAGTCAAGCAGAGTTTCATCAAACAAGTTTTTGTCCAGTACACATTCCTGGGCTGTCCCGATGTCCCTGTTATTGTTACTGAGGATTTGCTCAGAGAAGCCCAAACAACTTGTCCTGATTTGCCAAAACAGGAACAGTGAGCTCCAGTGTCTATTATAAATGGTCCTCTTTCATTTCCCCCACACTGTGAACTCACATGCCCCAACTGCCCACAGGTCCAGCGTTGAGTGTTGTTCCAGTCAGGAAGGGCCATGGCGGGCCCACCTCCTCTTCCTGTCCATGTCTGTTGGTCACCATAATGCTTAGTGGTGAAAAGCACATACCCTGCAGCCACCAGGTTCACAGGTGTGACTGATGTGACTGTGGGGGACCTGCAGGCTGTGGTTGTGGTGAGCCTGTAGAAACAATGCAGCCATCATATTGTGAGTAAAACCACCACTTCCTTTCTCGATCTGTGAAAGCTGGGCCTCCCTCAGTGCAGTTTCTAGTCCTCCTTTCACACTCTTCTATCTCCCTCTGGTATTGTCTTTACCATATCCGTGGCTTGTCTGACCTCTTTTAGCTATTTACTTTCATCCACATCATCTGTCTCCATTGTCTCTTTCATCTTATCAGCAATCAGCACCTGCAGATCTTCTATCAACTTCCTCTTCTCTTTTCATAATGTTTCAACTTGTTATTTTCCAGTCGTCCTTCTTCTCTCTTTCTTTCTTCCCTTTCTCTCTGGTCTCTGTATAGGTCACCCATGGATGGTAACACTGTATATTCCTTTTACTTCTTCAGCAGTTAGTTTGTTTTCAACGTTTGATTGATGACCCTGTGTACAGATGACATGTACATGTCCAAATATGGGCATCCGTCCAGGACGTCCTGTTCCTGTGGTCACGTGTTAGAGGGTGTGTTATTTTATATCTATATTGTGTCTATTCCTTTGAAGTTGTCATGCTGATTGATGTCTAGCGACCTGGTTGAACTGGGGGGGTTCTGTGTTTGAACTTTTGAAAGAGAATGGCCCCACACCCCTCAGTTTTATTGCCCTTATGGTTGCTATCTATGAAGCAGGAATGTGTGTGTGTGTATATGTGTGGGTGTGTATGTATGTGTATGTGTGTGTGTGTCTGTGTCTGTGTCTGTGTCTGTGTCTGTGTCTGTGTCTGTGTGTGTGTGTGTGTGTGTTAGAAACAAGGTCCCTAGGCATTGTGTCCATTTCAAGCTTTCAACAACAATAAAACAGCCATCTAAATAATGTTTCTCAGGTAATTTCATATTTCAGTTTAGGGGAAGCGGTAATTTCATATTTCAGTTTAGGGGAAGAGGTCATTTCATATTTCAGTTTAGGGGAAGAGGTAATTTCATATTTCAGTTTAGGGGAAGAGGTCATTTCATATTTCAGTTTAGGGGAAGAGGTAATTTCATATTTCGGATTAGGGGAAGAGGTCATTTCATATTTCGGTTTAGGGGGGGTTATTAACTTTATGGAAAACAATATTCACACTATGTGGATTATAAACATGTACATACATAGAGAACCAACACATCAAGATCTAACAGGGATGAGTGGGGATTCATAGTACAACAGGAGTCTTCTGTAACATGTACATACATAGAGAGCCAACACATCAAGATCTAACAGGGTTGAGTGGGGATTCATAGTACAACAGGAGTCTTCTGTAACATGTACATACATAGAGAGCCAACACATCAAGATCTAACAGGGATGAGTGGGGATTCATAGTACAACAGGAGTCTTCTGTAACATGTACATACATAGAGAGCCAACACATCAAGATCTAACAGGGTTGAGTGGGGATTCATAGTACAACAGGAGTCTTCTGTAACATGTACATACATAGAGAGCCAACACATCTAGATCTAACAGGGTTGAGTGGGGATTCATAGTACAACAGGAGTCTTCTGTAACATGTACATACATAGAGAGCCAACACATCAAGATCTAACAGGGATGAGTGGGGATTCATAGTACAACAGGAGTCTTCTGTAACATGTACATACATAGAGAGCCAACACATCAAGATCTAACAGGGATGAGTGGGGATTCATAGTACAACAGGAGTCTTCTGTAACATGTACATGCATAGAGAGCCAACACATCAAGATCTAACAGGGTTGAGTGGGGATTCATAGTACAACAGGAGGCTTCTGTAACATGTACATACATAGAGAGCCAACACATCAAGATCTAACAGGGATGAGTGGGGATTCATAGTACAACAGGAGTCTTCTGTAACATGTACATACATAGAGAGCCAACACATCAAGATCTAACAGGGTTGAGTGGGGATTCATAGTACAACAGGAGGCTTCTGTAACCTGCAATACGTGTTAAATATGTTTTGCATACATCCACGACTGAATGGTTTCACAAACTCCCTTAAAGGTTTTGTAAGAAAGTTGTAACAGGCCTCATTCAACAGTCTAGAGATGAACCTAGAGACACCAAAACATCAACGTTTAGAGCAGCTTGGAGATTATTACCCATGTAAGGGGGAGCAAAGAGCTGATTTACCCAACTCTGTACAAACCCCGATGAACATGTACCCATTATAAAACAAAACGGTCTACGGTTTGGGTCCGTTATTATTGTGAGCACCCTGTGGTGCATTAAAAGAGCACAGCCTTGCACTCTCTGTCTCCTGCGTCTGACTCAACACCCACGACACCCGGAACATTACAACTTCGTACCAGCTCCTTCCTGGCCTCGGGAGAAAAACAAGCCTGATGCCAGTAATGTACATCATACCAGCTCCTTCCTGGCCTCCAGAGAAAAACAAGCCTGATGCCAGTAATGTACATCATACCAGCTCCTTCCTGGCCTCCAGAGAAAAACAAGCCTGATGCCAGTAATGTACATCATACCAGCTCCTTCCTGGCCTCCAGAGAAAAACAAGCCTGATGCCAGTAATATACATCATACCAGCTCCTTCCTGGCCTCCAGAGAAAAACAAGCCTGATGCCAGTAATGTACATCATACCAGCTCCTTCCTGGCCTCCAGAGAAACACAAGCCTCATGCCGGTAATGTACATCATACCAGCTCCTTCCTGGCCTCCAGAGAAAAACAAGCCTGATGTCGGTAATAATAAACTATTTTCAGCTTGAGCTTCCTGATCAAGTTCTCCACATGAACAGTGAAGCTCAGCTTGTCATCAACCCACTCACCCAAATAGTTGTACACTTTGACTTGCTGTATAGTATGTCCAGCCATTGTAGCAACGACATGATTAGTAACATGCCTGGCATCTGAAATTCAGAACCAGCTTCAAATCATTCAGATTCAGTTGTGTGATGTTAAATGCTCTTTGGGCATTTTCAAAAGATAAAGATAACCTACTACCACTTGAATACAGAACAGTATCATCTGTATAAAAATGAACATCCGCTGTTTCATTAAGATCCCCAATGTTGTTGATATACAAATGGAACAACATTGGTCCCAAAATAGAACCTTGCGGAACACCTGAGCACACCTCTATGGACTCAGATTTACAACCATCCTCCATTACACATTGTGTATGATTTGATAGGTAATTTATTAACCAATCTAGATCATGACCTGTAATTACACAACATTTTAACCTTTACACTAACACAGCATGGTCCACGGTGTCAAAAGCCTTTGACAAATCAATAAAGACAGACACACTTCTTGTCAAGAGCACAGTGGATGTCATGTAAAACCGTCCATGTTGCTGAAACAGTGCTGTGTCCAGACCTAAAGCCTGACTGCATCCATGTAAAACCCTCCAGGGTGCTGAAACAGTGCTGTGTCCAGACCTAAAGCCTGACTGCATCCATGTAAAACCCTCCAGGGTGCTGAAACAGTGCTGTGTCCAGACCTAAAGCCTGACTGCATCCATGTAAAACCCTCCATGTTGCTGAAACAGTGCTGTGTCCAGACCTAAAGCCTGACTGCATCCATGTAAAACCCTCCATGTTGCTGAAACAGTGCTGTGGCCAGACCTAAAGCCTGACTGCATCCATGTAAAACCCTCCAGGGTGCTGAAACAGTGCTGTGGCCAGACCTAAAGCCTGACTGCATCCATGTAAAACCCTCCATGTTGCTGAAACAGTGCTGTGGCCAGACCTAAAGCCTGACTGCATCCATGTAAAACCCTCCAGGGTGCTGAAACAGTGCTGTGTCCAGACCTAAAGCCTGACTGCATCCATGTAAAACCATCCATGTTGCTGAAACAGTGCTGTGTCCAGACCTAAAGCCTGACTGCATCCATGTAAAACCCTCCAGGGTGCTGAAACAGTGCTGTGTCCAGACCTAAAGCCTGACTGCATCCATGTAAAACCCTCCATGTTGCTGAAACAGTGCTGTGTCCAGACCTAAAGCCTGACTGCATCCATGTAAAACCCTCCATGTAGCTGAAACAGTGCTGTGTCCAGACCTAAAGCCTGACTGCATCCATGTAAAACCCTCCATGTTGCTGAAACAGTGCTGTGGCCAGACCTAAAGCCTGACTGCATCCATGTAAAACCCTCCATGTTGCTGAAACAGTGCTGTGTCCAGACCTAAAGCCTGACTGCATCCATGTAAAACCCTCCATGTTGCTGAAACAGTGCTGTGGCCAGACCTAAAGCCTGACTGCATCCATGTAAAACCCTCCATGTTGCTGAAACAGTGCTGTGTCCAGACCTAAAGCCTGACTGCATCCATGTAAAACCCTCCATGTTGCTGAAACAGTGCTGTGGCCAGACCTAAAGCATGACTGCATCCATGTAAAACCCTCCATGTTGCTGAAACAGTGCTGTGTCCAGACCTAAAGCCTGACTGCATCCATGTAAAACCCTCCATGTTGCTGAAACAGTGCTGTGTCCAGACCTAAAGCCTGACTGCATCCATGTAAAACCCTCCATGTTGCTGAAACAGTGCTGTGTCCAGACCTAAAGCCTGACTGCATCCATGTAAAACCCTCCATGTTGCTGAAACAGTGCTGTGGCCAGACCTAAAGCCTGACTGCATCCATGTAAAACCCTCCATGTAGCTGAAACAGTGCTGTGGCCAGACCTAAAGCCTGACTGCATTAAAGAAGTTGTTTTCTCTGAGGCCTTCAGCTGCCTACTAACTAAGGACTCCAGGACTCCAGGACCTACTAACTAAGGACTCCAGGACCTACTAACGAAGGACTCCAGGACTCCAGGACCTACTAACGAAGGACTCCAGGACTCCAGGACCTACTAACGAAGGACTCCAGGACTCCAGGACCTACTAATTAAGGACTCCAGGACCTACTAACTAAGGACTCCAGGACCTACTAACGAAGGACTCCAGGACCTACTAACGAAGGACAACAGGACCTACTAACTAAGGACTCCAGGACCTTCTAACTAAGGACTCCAGGACCTTCTAACTAAGGACTCCAGGACCTTCTAACTAAGGACTCCAGGACCTACTAACTAAGGACTCCAGGACCTTCTAACTAAGGACTCCAGGACTCCAGGACCTTCTAACTAAGGACTCCAGGACTCCAGGACCTACTAAGGACTCCAGGACCTTCTAACTAAGGACTCCTGGACCTTCTAACTAAGGACTCAAGGACCTACTAACTAAGGACTCCAGGACTCACTAACTAAGGACTCCAGGACTCACTAACTAAGGACTCCAGGACTCCAGGACCTACTAACTAAGGACTCCAGGACTCCAGGACCTACTAACTAAGGACTCCAGGACTCCAGGACCTTTGACAGAACAGACGGTTTTGATAGGGGTCGATAGTTGTCAAGCAGCGAAGGATCTCCACCTTTCAGGAGAGGCAGTACAAAAGCAGATTTCCATAACTTGGGGATTTCCTGAACGTCAAGCGTGAGGTTAGAAATATAGGGGGGAGCAATGATGTCAGCAGCAGGTGTAGGAAGCAGGGGTCTAGTTCATCAGGGACAGGGGATTCTGTTCTATCAATTTATTTCAGGGCTTTACACACTTCTGAAACAGAAGGATGAGAAGGAGAACCTGGTCAAGGAGAGCACAGGGGTGTCAGGGATGAGAAGGATAACCTGGTGAAAGAGAGCACAGGGGTGTCAGGGATGAGAAGGAGAACCTGGTGAAGGAGAGCACAGGGGTGTCAGGGATGAGAAGGAGAACCTGGTAATGGAGAGCACAGGGGTGTCAGGGATGAGAAGGTAAATTCATAGGGGGCTCATTTAGACCTTTTCAAATAAACTGCCTGCATCTATAAAATGCTGATTCAAGGCCTTCAGAATGGAGGTTCTCTCAGTTATTACCTTGTGTCGACCAACAATAATTTGGGAAGCTGTGAATCTTCTTTTCACTCCAAACCTTTCACTACTTGTCAGAATGTGGAGGGATTATTTAAATGATCTGAAGTAGATTTCAGGTAGTGGTCTGCTTTCACTTTTCAGATCAAAGCCACACCCATATTTCAGACGCTTAAAAGCCATCCAATCATCTGCTGAACCAGACCCTCTTGCTTTATCCCACATAGCATTTAGTTCCCTTATGATTTTAGTACGTTCCTCAGTAAATCAGGGATTCTCTCTGCCCTTCATCCTGAATTTATTTAAAGGGGCCTATTGCGTACATCCTGGAAAGCATTGTGGAAGTTAGAAAAGGCTAATTCAACATCAGGGATTAATTCCATTCTATTCCATTTCATTCTGGAAACATCATGTAAAAAACCTGGAATATCAAACAGCTTCCTGTTTCTTTTCGTAATGACACGTGGAGGATGTTTAGGAATTTGACCATCTCTCACACAGGCAATAGCACAGTGATCACTTATGTCATTTGCATAAATACCAGAAGCATTAAAACGATGGAGTTTTGGTTAATATCAAATCAATCAAAGAGGATTTCAGAGGAGACTTTATATTCAACCTCGTTACACTGTTGACAATCTGAGTGAGATTATAGGTATTGTATAGAATTTAGAGTTGATCAGAGCTAGATGTTAACCAGTCCTGATTCAGATCACCTATCAGGACAAACTCAGAGTTGACATGCTGTGATAATCTGAAAATACAATCCAGAGAGCCAGCAGTATCAGATGGTCTGTAACAACAAGATATAACCATATTTAAACAGGAGTAGATGGTCTATAACAATAAGATACAACCATATTTAAACAGGAGTAGATGGTCTATAACAACAAGATACAACCATATTTAAACAGTATCAGATGGTCTATAACAATAAGATACAACCATATTTAAACAGTATCAGATGGTCTATAACAAGATACAACCATATTTAAACAGTATCAGATGGTCTATAACAACAAGATACAACCATATTTAAACAGTATCAGATGGTCTATAACAACAAGATACAACCATATTTAAACAGGAGCAGATGGTCTATAACAACAAGATACAACCATATTTAAACAGGAGCAGATGGTCTATAACAACAAGATACAACCATATTTAAACAGGAGCAGATGGTCTATAACAACAAGATACAACCATATTTAAACAGGAGCAGATGGTCTATAACAACAAGATACAACCATATTTAAACAGGAGCAGATGGTCTATAACAACAAGATACAACCATATTTAAACAGGAGCAGATGGTCTATGACAACAAGATACAACCATATTTAAACAGGAGCCAAGGTTAAGGTCCAAAGACAGATATTCAACTTGCTGAGGTTGAGTAGAAGTCAGACGGCTGAGATCTTGTGTTTTACGTAAACAGCAACACCACCACCCTTAGATTGACCATCTGCACCAAAAACATTACAACAAACATTACGCCAATATTTTTGTCTTTAATAGATTTTTGTAGCCAGGTTTCAGAAAGCATAAACACATCAGGGTGGGCAGGTTTTATCCATACATCCACATAATCATACTTCAGCAGCAGACTTATTACATCCACATGCAGAAACTTCAGGCCGCTCTGACTACTTCATTGGACAGAATGTCAGGACCTGGGTCAGATTGCACATTTCCAGACCGTAGAAGCAGCAAGATAATGGCCAGTCTAGATGGAGGGTTCCAACATGTGGATTTATAGACAGCACTTGAAGGACAATCCATAGTCACCAGAATCTTTAACGCCACAACATTCAGGAGATGTGGAAAGTCCAGAGACACAGTTCAGTACCAAGAAAACAGTCGTGACATGTCAGAGCAAGAGTCCCATTTTTCCCATGTTGTTTGGGAGAAATGTGGATAGATCTCATGTGCATTTATGGAGCAAGCGTGTGGTTTCTCCCAAAACTCGAGGGAGAAACATCAATATATTTCCTCATTCACAGAGCAGGCGTGTAGTTTCTCCTTTGAACAACAGCAACATTATCCTTTATTGCCTCATCTTTGATCAGAGAGAAACACAGCATTAAGCAATCTAAGACATGTAGCCAACACAACGCTGAACCCTCATTAAATTAGCTAAAAACAATCCTAAATAAGAATGGCGAGGGCACCTGTACCAGACTGGGAGAGACAGACCAGAGCAGGAGAGGACACCTGTACCAGACTGGGAGAGACAGACCAGAGCAGGAGAGGACGTCTGTACCAGACTGGGAGAGACAGACCAGAGCAGGAGAGGACACCTGTACCAGACTGGGAGAGACAGACCAGAGCAGGAGAGGACACCTGTACCAGACTGGGAGAGACAGACCAGAGCAGGAGAGGACACCTGTACCAGACTGGGAGAGACAGGCCAGAGCAGGAGAGGACACCTGTACCAGACTGGGAGAGACAGACCAGAGCAGGAGAGGACACCTGTACCAGACTGGGAGAGACAGACCAGAGCAGGAGAGGACACCTGTACCAGACTGGGAGAGACAGACCAGAGCAGGAGAGGACACCTGTACCAGACTGGGAGAGACAGACCAGAGCAGGAGAGGACACCTGTACCAGACTGGGAGAGACAGACCAGAGCAGGAGAGGACACCTGTACCAGACTGGGAGAGACAGACCAGAGCAGGAGAGGACACCTGTACCAGACTGGGAGAGACAGACCAGAGCAGGAGAGGACACCTGTACCAGACTGGGAGAGACAGACCAGAGCAGGAGAGGACACCTGTACCAGACAGGGAGAGAAAGACCAGAGCAGGAGAGGACACCTGTACCAGACTGGGAGAGACAGACCAGAGCAGGAGAGGACACCTGTACCAGACTGGGAGAGACAGACCAGAGCAGGAGAGGACACCTGTACCAGACTGGGAGAGACAGACCAGAGCAGGAGAGGACACCTGTACCAGACTGGGAGAGACAGACCAGAGCAGGAGAGGACACCTGTACCAGACTGGGAGAGACAGACCAGAGCAGGAGAGGACGTCTGTACCAGACTGGGAGAGACAGACCAGAGCAGGAGAGGACGTCTGTACCAGACTGGGAGAGACAGACCAGAGCAGGAGAGGACGTCTGTACCAGACCGGGAGAGACAGACCAGAGCAGGAGAGGACGTCTGTACCAGACCGGGAGAGACAGACCAGAGCAGGAGAGGACACCTGTACCAGACTGGGAGAGACAGACCAGAGCAGGAGAGGACACCTGTACCAGACTGGGAGAGACAGACCAGAGCAGGAGAGGACACCTGTACCAGACTGGGAGAGACAGACCAGAGCAGGAGAGGACACCTGTACCAGACTGGGAGAGACAGACCAGAGCAGGAGAGGACACCTGTACCAGACTGGGAGAGACAGACCAGAGCAGGAGAGGGCACCTGTACCAGACTGGGAGAGACAGACCAGAGCAGGAGAGGACACCTGTACCAGACTGGGAGAGACAGACCAGAGCAGGAGAGGACACCTGTACCAGACTGGGAGAGACAGACCAGAGCAGGAGAGGACACCTGTACCAGACTGGGAGAGACAGACCAGAGCAGGAGAGGACACCTGTACCAGACTGGGAGAGACAGACCAGAGCAGGAGAGGACACCTGTACCAGACTGGGAGAGACAGACCAGAGCAGGAGAGGACACCTGTACCAGACTGGGAGAGACAGACCAGAGCAGGAGAGGACACCTGTACCAGACTGGGAGAGACAGACCAGAGCAGGAGAGGACACCTGTACCAGACTGGGAGAGACAGACCAGAGCAGGAGAGGACACCTGTACCAGACTGGGAGAGACAGACCAGAGCAGGAGAGGACACCTGTACCAGACTGGGAGAGACAGACCAGAGCAGGAGAGGACACCTGTACCAGACTGGGAGAGACAGACCAGAGCAGGAGAGGACACCTGTACCAGACTGGGAGAGACAGACCAGAGCAGGAGAGGACACCTGTACCAGACTGGGAGAGACAGACCAGAGCAGGAGAGGACACCTGTACCAGACTGGGAGAGACAGACCAGAGCAGGAGAGGACACCTGTACTAGACTGGGAGAGACAGACCAGAGCAGGAGAGGACACCTGTACCAGACTGGGAGAGACAGACCAGAGCAGGAGAGGACACCCGTACCAGACTGGGAGAGACAGACCAGAGCAGGAGAGGACACCCGTACCAGACTGGGAGAGACAGACCAGAGCAGGAGAGGACACCCGTACCAGACTGGGAGAGACAGACCAGAGCAGGAGAGGACACCCGTACCAGACTGGGAGAGACAGACCAGAGCAGGAGAGGACACCTGTACCAGACTGGGAGAGACAGACCAGAGCAGGAGAGGACACCTGTACCAGACTGGGAGAGACAGACCAGAGCAGGAGAGGACACCTGTACCAGACTGGGATAGACAGACCAGAGCAGGAGAGGACACCTGTACCAGACTGGGAGAGACAGACCAGAGCAGGAGAGGACACCTGTACCAGACTGGGAGAGACAGACCAGAGCAGGCGGGGACACCTGTACCAGACTGGGAGAGACAGACCAGAGCAGGAGAGGACACCTGTACCAGACTGGGAGAGACAGACCAGAGCAGGAGAGGACACCTGTACCAGACTGGGAGAGACAGGCCAGAGCAGGAGAGGACACCTGTACCAGACTGGGAGAGACAGACCAGAGCAGGAGAGGACACCTGTACCAGACTGGGAGAGACAGACCAGAGCAGGAGAGGACACCTGTACCAGACTGGGAGAGACAGACCAGAGCAGGAGAGGACACCTGTACCAGACTGGGAGAGACAGACCAGAGCAGGAGAGGACACCTGTACCAGACTGGGAGAGACAGACCAGAGCAGGCGGGGAGTAGTGCAGTAGGTAACAGGGTATGTGAGAGTGTCCAGAGATGAGTCTTTCCTTGGAGCAGAACACAGAGCAGAACTAGGACAGCATCATACTTTCTGCACTACAGAAACTACAGGACCAGTCAAAAGTTGGGACACACCTGATACACCTCATAGACAATCAGGTGAGAACAAATGATAGGATAGTCCCACCTAACCCAAACCAGATGGGATGGTGTATCACTGCAGAATTCTGGTTAAGTGATGCAATGTTCAATAGCATCACACTTAACTCCTCACTTCCCCTTTCAGGTCCATAGGGTTTTTCTGCCCCCTCCTGGAGACCGGAGCACACTGCAGTCCCTTTCAGGTCCATAGGGTTTTACTGCCCCCTGCTGGAGACTGGAGCGCACTGCAGTCCCTTTCAGGTCCATAGGGTTTTACTGCCCCCTGCTGGAGACTGGAGCACACTGCTGTCCCTTTCAGGTCCATATGGTTTTACTGCCCCCTGCTGGAGACTGGAGCACACTGCAGTCCCTTTAATGTCTATAGGGTTTTACTGCCCCCTGCTGGAGACTGGAGCACACTGCAGTACCTTTAATGTCCATAGGGTGTTACTGCCCCCTGCTGTGACGGATCCAACAAATATCCCCAGGTGAAGGCAGGGTCCCATCTCATCCAACACATCAATGACTCTTATAGGAGGGAGCATTACCCATGTTAAGCTATGGGATGAACTAGACATTTTATGGTGAATTTTAATATAGATTTACTTTAATACAATAATAATTCCTTGAATGTAATTAGTTTGTGTTTTGTAATTCTGTTATTGAAACAGAATAAGTCAGTAATGAGGGAATAAATAAGTCCAGTACAACCATTACCTCTCTCCTCTTTCACATCCCTCTATCATCACTCCATGGGGGGAGTCCCAATAATCTCTCCTTCCTCCTGAAGGATACATTTTACAAATGTAAAAGCATTGGATTGGTGTTGGATTGGTGACATGGGGTAGAGGGAGTTTACATAAACCAGTAATTTCCTTTAAATCCATGAAGGGAAGTGGACAAGTTCACACTTAGAAAGGAGAGATAATTGTTACACACCCCATGTGTTCTGATAACTACAGGAATGAAACCAGATTGAGGTTGTCTGCTTTCTACACACACACACACACACACACACACACACACACAGAGAGACACACACACACAGAGACACACACACACACAGAGAGAACATCAGGTATAGTTGTGTAGATGAGGGAATATGTGATCAGAACCCCTCCAGTCTGGTTAACCACAGTCAGGTCCAGTATGGACTATCAATACAAGTCACCATTCAGAATGTGACCCAGTTCAATGGGTCTGAACAGAACTGGGGGACGTCAGACATCAAGTTGTCTAAACACAACTGGAATATAATTAGTTTGTGATTCATTGTTAATGGATTTTCAATGAGGAACACAGAGGAACAACCCTGACAACACACATAACAAAATAACACTAAAAACAAAGGGGGAGGAAACCACTAAAGTCATGACCATATTGTCATGTTGTAATGACAGGGAGAAACCATCTAACATCTAGAACACTACTTTAGACCTGGTTATAAGAAGCCTAGTGCACTACGCAGGGAATAGGGAGCTATTTGGAACAGAGACACTAACTCCTGGATGAAAATCTCTCTCTCCCTCATCTGTCTGATATATCTGCCCATTTCCCCTCCCCTCCTCCCTTTTCATTCTATCCTATCAGCCACACCACTAGCTCACCTCCACACAATACATTTACAAGTTAAAGACACACCTTGGAATAAATAACAAAGGAAAACTATTACTAGATGAAGTTGAGTGTTTTTTATTATTTCCCATCACCATAAATCATATTTAATCACTGAACAGTAGCAGACCTAACTTCATCTGTTCCTGACTCTGGATAGTGGATTAAAAAGACCATCAATCTCCAATGATATTAAAGTACTATTCTGAACATTACTGATATACTGAGTGGCAAGTCAAGATATCTGCTGGTTTTATTGTTTGGTCAACAGCACCACCTGCTGGACAGGTTTAATGTTGCTGGACTGAGCAGTATGGGAGGATGAAAGATGACACATTTAGGGCCGGTTTCCTGGACATCTACATTGAACATACTGTTTAGTCCAGGACTAGGATTCATCTGTGTCTGGGAAACCAGACCATATAGTTTAGTAGAAAGTAAGTGATACCAGCTTGTAGTGGGCTGACTAGTCCTGAATTGTCCTTTAGTTCCTGGACCATTTTCCATGCAGCTCCAGGTGACAGAGAACACATCAATTAGGACCGAGCCAACAAGCTGATCAATGATACTGAGGAGAATTACATAGAGACAGAGAACCAACTGAGAAAACATATCAATGGTTCTGAATGACAACCAATATACATCAACACCAGACATCATGATTCATGGAAATGTACAAGATTAAAACATTGTATTGAATTTTAATTAATAACAAATCAGTTTACAGTTTAACCAGCTCAGCTATAGACTACACCAGCATGACTAGTATCTATGTGGACCCTACTACAGTTTAACCAGCTCAGCTATAGACTACACCAGCATGACTAGTATCTATGTGGACCCTACTACAGTTTAACCAGCTCAGCTATAGACTACACCAGCATGACTAGTATCTATGTGGACCCTACTACAGTTTAACCAGCTCAGCTATAGACTACACCAGCATGACTAGTATCTATGTGGACCCTACTACAGTTTAACCAGCTCAGCTATAGACTACACCAGCATGACTAGTATCTATGTGGACCCTACTACAGTTTAACCAGCTCAGCTATAGACTACACCAGCATGACTAGTATCTATGTGGACCCTACTACAGTTTAACCAGCTCAGCTATAGACTACACCAGCATGACTAGTATCTATGTGGACCCTACTACAGTTTAACCAGCTCAGCTATAGACTACACCAGCATGACTAGTATCTATGTGGACCCTACTACAGTTTAACCAGCTCAGCTATAGACTACACCAGCATGACTAGTATCTATGTGGACCCTACTACAGTTTAACCAGCTCAGCTATAGACTACACCAGCATGACTAGTATCTATGTGGACCCTACTACAGTTTAACCAGCTCAGCTATAGACTACACCAGCATGACTAGTATCTATGTGGACCCTACTACAGTTTAACCAGCTCAGCTATAGACTACACCAGCATGACTAGTATCTATGTGGACCCTACTACAGTTTAACCAGCTCAGCTATAGACTACACCAGCTTGACTAGTATCTATGTGGACCCTACTACAGTTTAACCAGCTCAGCTATAGACTACACCAGCATGACTAGTATCTATATGGACCCTACTACAGTTTAACCAGCTCAGCTATAGACTACACCAGCATGACTAGTATCTATGTGGACCCTACTACAGTTTAACCAGCTCAGCTATAGACTACACCAGCATGACTAGTATCTATGTGGACCCTACTACAGTTTAACAAGCTCAGGTATAGACTACACCCGCATGACTAGTATCTATGTGGACCCTACTACAGTTTAACCAGCTCAGCTATAGACTACACCAGCATGACTAGTATCTATGTGGACCCTACTACAGTTTAACCAGCTCAGCTATAGACTACACCAGCATGACTAGTATCTATGTGGACCCTACTACAGTTTAACCAGCTCAGCTATAGACTACACCAGCATGACTAGTATCTATGTGGACCCTACTACAGTTTAACCAGCTCAGCTATAGACTACACCAGCATGACTAGTATCTATGTGGACCCTACTACAGTTTAACCAGCTCAGCTATAGACTACACCAGCATCACTAGTATCTATGTGGACCCTACTACAGTTTAACCAGCTCAGCAGTACCATTATAATAGATCCCAAACCCAGGATAGAGGGGCTGAGTGAATGTGGTCTGGACTCTGTGGAGGAGGGTCATTGTGTCAGAGACCCTGTAGAAGGACAGAGTACCTGCCTTGTGATCCAGGTACACTCCTACTCTGGAGGACTGAGGGCCTGATACTTTAGTCACAACATTATTGTGACTGAACCAATAACCACCTCTATAGCACTTTAAACTCCAGGACTTGTTATTGAATCCAAATCGACCACCATTACCTGTTCTGCTGATGTCTTTATATGAGACTGCTGTAACAACATAACCAGTCCTCTCCACCTCCCAGTAACAGCATCCAGACAGACCCTCTCTACACAGAACCTGGTACCAGTTGGTGAATCTGTCTGGATGGACAGGATATGGTTGGACTTGGCCTGTATAGGTCACCTTTCTGTTCCCTTCAGACAGAGAGAGGTGTGTGCCTGCTGTGTTTGGGTCCAGTGTGAGCTGACAGGAATCTGGGAGAAGAGCAGAGACCAATGAGGGGAGTCAGAACAATAAGTTAAGTCAGATACTGTATCTACCCTGTCTTTGATTAGAGCACAGCAGAGATCAAATCAGAGAAATATGAGGAGTCAGATAGATACCCAGTCTTTGATTAGATCTACTATTGCTATATATTTCTAGAGGGATTGTTAGGAGTGTCAGTAAAAAGAGACTGTTAGTTACTTCACAATAAAGAGACTCACATTGTAACAACTGTTCTCTGGTCTTGGGCTCTGGAGGCAGTACAACATCCACTATATTCACTACAGACACACAAACACATTGACAGAGAGAGGGAATGTTATCATCAGACCATATTCCACATGTATATGACTAGTAGGGAACTTTCAATGGTCTAAAGTTGATGTTCTTATTGTTTTCAACACACCTGTAGTGGAGATCTTGGTCCATTCTCCTT